>NC_092402.1:83486427-83787726 GCF_030028105.1 Mobula birostris | reverse complement strand
TGACGAGTGAAATACAATGTTGGAAAACACATGGTTATGCACTTTGCTAGTAGAAATAAATATGTGGCCTAATTTCTAAATTGGGAGAAAACCCAAAAACCTGAGATGCAAAGGGACTTGGGAATCCTTGTGTAGAACACCCTAAAGGTTAACTTGCAGGTTGAGTTGGTGGTGAGGAAGACAAATGCCATGTTAGCATTCATTTCAAGAGGTCTATAATACAAGAGCAAGGATGTGATGCTGAGGCTTTATAAGGCACTGGTGAGGCCTCACCTTGAGTATTGTGAACAGTTTTGGGCCCCTCATCTTAGAAAAGATGTGCTGGCATTGGAGAGGGTCCAGAGGAGGTTCACAAGGATGATTCTGAGAATGAAAGGGTCATCATACTCACTGGAATCTAGAAGGATGGTGGGGGGGAATCTCATTGAAACCTTTCGAATGTTGAAAGGCCTCCAGAGAGTAGATGTTGAAAGAATGTTTCCCGTCGTGGGAGAGTCGCGGACAAAGGGGCTAGGAAAGAGGAGTGCCTTTTCATAACAGGGATGCGGAGAAATTTCTTTAGCCAAAGGGTGGTGAATTTGTGGAATTTGTTGCCACATACAGCTGTGGAGGCCAGGTTGTTGGGTGTATTTAAGGCAGAGATTGATGGGTTCTTGATTGGACACAGCATCAAAGGTTACGGGGAGAAGGCTAGGAACTGGGGTTGAGGAGGAGAAAAAAAAACGATCAGCCATGATTGAATGGCAGAGCAGACTTGATGGGCCAGATGGCCTAATTCTGCTCCTATGCCTTATAGTCTAAATATGTAGTTGGTAAGCTTACTTTTACACATAATACTGCAAAGTGAAAATCAGAAGTGCACAAATATTTTTGCCAACACATTGGAAGGTACAGTTGTTAGCTGTATTGAAGATCCCATCCATTACCATTCAGACTACTTGTCTGAGATCCCAGTCAACAGAGCAGGACACTTGGCAGAAAACAGTTAGGCTTACGGTACAATAGGAAAGTCTACTGAAATGTGTCAAGAAGTTGACATGATTACCTTAAAAAAGTATGTCATTGCATAAGAGGTGTGCTAGAAAATATAAGCTCCTGACTGTCCTGATCCAAATACTTCATATTGGTCATATAATAGCTGTTAAATGTAATGATTGACTGGGCAAATTTTTATTTTCTCTCCTCATTTGTTCACATATATCAACTATTCTTAAAGATATCAAGACACTGATCAGGTACTAGCATTGTAAAATGTGGGTCACTGCCAAAGGGTAGCAATGGTACACCGAACAAAATTTACATGTACTTAAGACAAGAAATAGTCCCTAACTTCTACTTGTTCCTCGAGACAAAAGTCAGATTAACTTCATTTCATGCTGCAAGAAATTATGTATGAACGAATATTTTTCCATAATTTACACAGGAGTGTCCCACCTACTGGTCTGGGTAAGCTGCACTGAATTTTTATTTGTTTCTTTGTACATATTGCTGATAGAGCGACTGAATATCAAATAATTCTAACACTTTTTCCAAAATATGGAGCATGTCATCAATGTTAGTGTTTATTTTCTCGTCCAATTAAAGCTTTTTAATATCTAAGTTGGAACCTACTTAGCTCTCTTTTTGATTTATAAAAGCAAAAAAGACAAAAAATACTAGAAATTTGAGACATAAAAGGAAAATGCTGAAAATGCACAGAAGGGCTGACAGCATCTGAAAGCAGAATAGACAGATTAATATCTGGGGGAGAGCATTTTTGTCAATTCTGACAAATGATCTGAACCAGAAATATTAAATATTAACTTACTTAATTTCCTTCTTGATGCTTATGAGCCTGCTGTGTAACTTCAGGATTTGCCTTCCTGGTTTACCTCCTTTAGACTTTCTAATATCAGTGAAGATCTGTGTCTTTCACTTGCAGAGGGACTGGTGGGATTGTTAGTAATTGGGAAGAAATAATAGAATGCAAAAATGGTATTTCTGAAACTCTGTGCTTGAAAATTGCTCAGCTGTTTCATGTTAAGATGCAATTTCATGTCTGACAGCTACTAAGATACTTTTAAAAGACTGTGATATAATACAGCACAATTTCTTGGGCTCCCTTGTGTAACACCACATGCTTTCACAGATAATCCATATTACTGAAAGGTTCTGGTTCCGTTTCTCACCTCAGTCAGATGAATTCAGTCTGTCAGCTAAAACCTCATCTTGCAGCCCCCTAACACATACACACACAGTTCCACTCTTCCAGTTTATGGAGAGTGTTGAATACTTGGAGAGAGCAGGGATTGTGCTCTCACATTTAATGAGGGGGACCTGGAGAAAGAAAATGGTGGCTAGTTTCACCTGCAGGAGAGGTGTTCTCCTTCCAGAACTACCAGAAGGTGGCACTAGCAGGAGATGTCCAGCAAGGTCTCCAGTCTAAGCAACATTTCTCACAGTTCTAAGCAGTGATGCAAATAATACCCTGATTTCATTAGATTGGTCAAAATGAATCTTAGCAACGCAAGACTTCTTCATTACACCCGCAGCTCCTGCCTCCACCTCCATTCACTTTCTGCTAACACAATATGCTCCCTTCACAAACCCCTCTTACCTACCCCTTGAACAGGATCCCACTAAGGAGCACCAGGCCATTGTCTCCCACACCATCACCGACCTTATTGACTCAGGGGATCTCACATCCACCGCCACCAACCTCATAGTTCCCACACCCTGCACCTCCAGTTTCTACCTCCTACCCAAGATCCACAAACCTGCTTGTCCAGGTAGACCTATTGTCTCAGCCTGTTCCTGCCCCACTGAACTCATTTCTACATACCTCGACACTGTTTTATCCCCCCTAGTTCAGTCCTTTCCTACTGACATCTGTGACACTTCACACTTTCTGGACCTTTTCTCGTACCCTGGCCCCCGTCATCTTATTTTTACTATGGATGTCCAGTCCATACACACCTCCACCACCCACCAGGGAGGCCTCAATGCTCTCCATTATTTTCCTGGACACCAGACCCAACCAGTTCCCCTCCACCACCACTCTCCTCTGCCTAGTGGAATTTGCCCTCGCTCTAAATAATTTCTCCTTTGGCTCCTCCCACTTCCTTCCAACAAAAGGGGCAGCCACAGGCACTCGCATGGGTCCCAGCTATGCCTGTCTGTTTGTTGACTACGTGGAACAGTCTATGTTCCAAGTCTACACTGGTGACCGTCCCACACTTTTCCTATGCTACATCAACGACTGCATTGGTGCTGCTTCCTGCACCCATGCTGAACTCATCGACTTCATCCACTTTGCCTCCAACTTCCACCCTGCCCTCAAATTTACCCGGTCCATTTCTGACACCTCCCTCCTCTTGCTCAATCTCAATCTCTGAAGACAGCTTATCTACCAATGCCTATTATAAACCCACAGACTCTCACAGCTACCTGGATGATATCTTGTCCTACCCTGTTACTTGTAAAAACACCATCCCCTTCTCTCAATTCCTTTGTCTCTACCGCATCTGCTCTCAGGATGAGGCTTTTTATTCTAGAACGAAGGAGATGTTCTCCTTTTTCAAAGAAAGTGGCTTCCCTTTCTCCACCATCAACCGCATCTCTTCCATTTTACGTACGTCTGCCATCACCCAGTCCTCCTGCCACCCTACCAGGGATAGGATTCCCCTTGTTCTCACCTACCACCCCACCAGCCTCCACGTACAACACATAATTCTCCAGAACCTCCACCACCACCAATGGGATCCCACCACCAAGCACATCTTTGCCTCCCCCACACTTTCTGCTTTCCGTAGGGATTGCACAAGATACGATAACCTTCTCCATTCCTCCTTCCCCACTGATCTCCTTCCTGACACTTCACCTTGCAAGCAACACAACTACTATACCTGCCCCTACACCTCCTCCCTCGCTACCATTCAGGGCCCTAAACTGTCCTTCCAGGTGAGGCAACATTTCACCTGTGAGTCTGTTGGGGTCAGCTACTGTGTTCAGTGCTCCAGTGTGGCCTCCTCTACATCGGTGAGACCCGACATAGATTGGGAGACTGCTTCACCGAGCACCTACGCTCCGTCCACCAGAGCAAGTGGGATCTCCCATTGGCCACCCATTTTAATTCCACTTCCCATTTCCATTCCGATATGTCCATCCATGGCCTCCTCCACTGTCATGATGAGGCCACACTCAGGTTGGAGGAACAACATCTTATATTCCATCTGGATAGCCTCCAAACTGATGGCATGAACATCGATTTCTCAAACTTCTGGTAATGTCCCCCCCGTCACCATTTCCCATCCCATTTTCCCTCTCTCACCTTATCTCCTTGCCCGCCCATTGCCTCCCTTTGGTGCTCATCCCTCCTTTACTTTCTTCCCTGGCCTTCTGTCCTCTCCTATCAGACTTTCCCTTCTCCAGCCCTGTATCTCTTTCACCGATCAACTTCCCAGCTCTTTACTTCATCCCTCCCCCTCCAGGTTTCACCTATCACCTTGTGTTTCTCTCTTCCCTCCCCCTATCTTTTAAATCTACTCATCTTTTTCTCTCCAGTCCTGCCAAAGGATTTTGGCCCGACTGTTTATTCTTTTCCACAGATGCTGCCTGGCCTGCTGAGTTCCTCCAACATTGTGTGTGTGTTGCACAATATACTGATCTGTTCACTCATACTGATGAGCCGTTGCTGCCTCCCTTCTCTTCTTTGTTCCCATTTCCTTTTTCACTCTCCTGCATTCCAAGGAGTAAAAACCTAACTTCGCCATTTTCTATTACCCAGGCCCTCTAGTCCTGGCAGCCTCCTTGTACTCTTTCTTTTGAGCTCCTTCCATTTTAACCACATCTTTCCTATAACAGGGCAACAAGACTGCACAAAGTACTCCAAATACAACCTCACAACTACAACATCATGGCCCAACTCCTGTACTCAATGCCCTGACTGATGCAGGCCATTGCACTAATTCTTTTTTTTACCACCATCTACCTGTGACTGCTTTCAACGACCTATGCACTTTTATTCCCAAGTCCCTCTGCTCCATTCCACTCCCTGTGCCCCACTATTCATAGTACAAATCCTATGCTGGTTTGACTTTCCAAAATACATCACCTCACACTGTATTGAAATTCATTTGCCACTCCTTGGCCCACTTCCCCAACTGATCAAGATCCCCTTGTATTTATGATAACCTTCTTCACTATCAACAACATCTATAATTTCGTGTCATCTGCAAATTTATTTATCAAGACTTCTGTATTCACATCAAAATCATTTATATAAATAACAAATAACACAGGACTCAACACCAACCTTGTCTATCACTCCCTCTCCAAGTCTCTCTCCCACTCACTCAATCTGTGCTTTGTTTTTGACTCGTGTATTTGTTGCTAAATGTAAGGTCTCAGTGCCTGCCCCATTTACTGCACCAACTCTTCTAACTGAGGTAGTTGTGCCAGGCTGGGAGTCACAGAGTGTGTGATGGAGTGTCCGGAACACAGAGCTGAAGTGGTGGGTGCAGAGCTGACGTGAGTGATGGGCAGTTGTGTTTGTTGCTTTGCGGGGAGAAAGATGGAAGGATCTCACTTGGGGTTGCTTTCCATCTTGTTCTACTCATGTTGTCACACACTCATGCACTGATGAGATGTCCAAGATTCTCCACCCATATCTAGTTCACACCATTCAAGAAGGCCACTGTGTTCAGGCTACATAATTACCAAGGATCTCACAGAACTAGAAGCCTTTTGCAAGGAAGAATGGGTGAAAATCCCCCAAACAAGAATTGAAAGACTCTTAGCTGGCTACAGAAAGCGTTTACAAGCTGTGATACTTGCCAAAGGGGGTGTTACTAAGCACTGCCATGCAGGGTGCACAAACTTTTGCTTCGGGCCCTTTTCTTTTTTTGTTATTTTAAAACTGTAAAAGATGGAAATAAAAAGTAATCTTGCTTAAAATATTAAATAAATGTGTCATCTTTAACTTTATGCCTTTTGGAAATCAGGTCATCTTTTACTCACTTGGCTATTCACAGTAACAGAAATTTTGACCGGATGCCCAAACTTTTGCATGCCACTGTATAGAGGTGGAAACAGAGTCTTTGAAAGTCTTTAATTCCATTTTTTTCGGAGTTAATTGAACAAATCTTTAGTCCAAAAACCATTCAGATTCTGTCCACAAACAAAATAATGCAGTTTGTGTTACTCAACTGAAATCTATTCACACAACACACACCTCAAAGTACACAATCCACCACTCCAAAACACACACCTCACCCCAGAATCACACGGCCCACCACAAAGATGCCTGACCTACCACAGAAGAGGTAACAGAATATATTGATGCCAGCTTAGATCTACACAGCCCATTTCAGAACCAACCACACAACCCAGCTCAGGTCCACACGCCACAGCCAAGGGCCATACCTTCAAACCAAAACCACAGAAAGCATGCTGCTGAACAATACTTCAGTACAGCATACTGCAGATATTATCAATATATCTACAAGATACTGCGCATTGTAGATATCATCTGTACAAAATTTTTGTAGCAAGTCGGGGAGTTTTGTAGATTTCTATGTTTCTGATGATGATGAGTGGTGGTAGGTGGATGGTTTTTCATTTGGTCCAGTAGGGTAATTTTTTCGGCTGGTGTCAAATCTTTCTATGGCAAGGATCTGAAGAAAATTTTAAAGTAAAATAAACTGATCAAAAATCCCTGCTCCTTGAATCGGTTCCTGTTGGCCCAAATGGATAACATAACACAGACACACACAAATGATGCAACTGTTTCGTCTAAGCACAGTGTAGTGTCTAACAACCACACTAGTGCATGTGACTGCCTGTTTCCTACCCCAGTTAAGTGGCATAGCGTCCCAAATAAATGAAGGGAATCCGGGCTATTTTCTTGACTTGTTTTTGTTCTTTATGAGTTGCCCTTAATAAGCGGCTGCCCTGATTAATTGATGATGCAATTAACTTGAATCCACTGTACTTAGTTCCCCCGTTTACTGAATGTTCACTTTACGAAACCTCCCTGTTGCAAAGGACCTACATTAGTTACCTATTTTCGCTAACAGAAGGTGTTTTCACTGTTTCAAAAAAAGGCAGCGCGCGATAAAAGGCAGCGTGTGCCCCGAGCAGCCAAGCTCCTCCCCTGGAACTGCATTCTAGCCGGCATTGCTTAAACACGTGCCTGTGAGCAGCTGTTAGCAAGATACAATAGACAATAGGTGCAGAAGTAGACCATTCGGCCCTTCGAGCCTGCACCACCATTCTGAGATCATGGCTGATCATCTACTATCAATATCCGGTTCCTGCCTTGTCCCCATAACCCTTGATTCCCCTATCCATAAGATACCTTTCTAGCTCCCTCTTGAAAGCATCCAGAGAATTGGCCTCCACTGCCTTCTGAGGCAGCATATTCCACACCTCCACAACTCTCTGGGAGAACAAGTTCCTCCTCAACTCTGTCCTAAATGACCTACCCCTTATTCTTAAACCATGCCCTCTGGTATTGGACTCTCCCAGCATCTGGAACATATTTCCTGCCTCTATCTTGTCCAATCCCTTAATAATCTTATATGTCTCAATCAGATCCCTCCTCAATCTCCTTAATTCCAGCGTGTACAAGCCCAGTCTCTCGAACCTCTCTGCGTAAGACAGTCCGGACATCCCAGGAATTAACCTAGTGAACCTACGCTGCACCTCCTCCACAGCCAGGATGTCCTTCCTTAACCCTGGAGACCAAAACTGCACACAATACTCCAGGTGTGGTCTCACCAGGGCCCTGTACAAATGCAAAAGGATTTCCTTGCTCTTGTACTTAATTCCCTTTGTAATAAAGACTAACATCCCATTAGCCTTCTTCACTGCCTGCTGCACTTGCTCATTCACCTTCAGAGACTGATGAACAAGTACTCCTAGATCTCTTTGTATTTCTCCCTTACCTAACTCTACACCGTTCAGATAATAATCTGCCTTCCTGTTCTTGCTCCCAAAGTGAATAACCTCACACTTATTCACATCAAACGCCATCTGCCAAGTTTCTGCCCACTCACCCAGCTTATCCATGTCACTTTGAATTCTCCTAACATCCTCATCACATGTCACACTGCCACCCAGCTTAGTATCATCAGCAAACTTGCTGATGTTATTCACAATGCCTTCCTCTAAATCATTGACGTAAATCATAAACAGCTGTGGTCCCAATACCGAGCCCTGTGGCACCCCACTAGTCACCACCTGCCATTCCGAGAAACACCCATTCACTGCTACCCTTTGCTTTCTATCTGCCAACCAGTTTTCTATCCATGTCAATATCCTCCCCCCAATGCCATGAGCTCTGATTTCACCCACCAATCTCCTATGTGGTACCTAATCAAATGCCTTCTGAAAGTCAAGGTACATCACATCCACTGGATCTCCAGCGTCTATCTTCCTGGTTACATCCTCGAAAAACTCCAATACATTAGTCAAGCATGATTTGCCCTTGGTAAATCCATGCTGGCTCGGCCCAATCCTATCATTGCTATCAAGATATGCTGGTATTTCATTTTTAATAATGGACTCTAGCATCTTCCACACTACTGATGTTAGGCTAACAGGGTGATAGTTCTCTGTTTTCTCCCTCCCTCCTTTCTTAAAAAGTGGGATAACATTAGCCATTCGCCATTCCTCAGGAACTGATCCTGAATCTAAGGAACATTGAAAAATGATCACCAATGCATCCGCAATTTCCAGAGCCACCTCCTTTAGTACCCTAGGATGCAGACCATTTGGACCTGGGGATTTGTTAGCCTTAAGTCCCATCAGTCTACTCATCACCATTTCCTTCCTAATGTCAATCTGTTTCAGTTCCTCTGTTACCCCATGTCCTTGGCCCATCCATACATCTGGGAAATTGCTTGTGTCTTCCCTAGTGAAGACAGATCCAAAGTACTTATTAAATTCGTCTGCCATTTCTCTGTTTCCCATAACAATTTCTCCCAATTCATTCTTCAAGGGCCCAACGTTGTTCTTAACTATCTTCCTTCTCTTCAGATACCTAAAAAAACTTTTGCTATCCTCCTTTATATTCCTAGCTAGCTTGCGTTCATACCTCATTTTTTCTCCCCGTATTGCCTTTTTAGTTAAGTTCTGTTGCTCCTTAAAAATTTCCCAATCATCTGTCTTCCCACTCACCTTAGCTCTGTTATACTTCTTTTTTAATGCTATGCTATCTCTGACTTCCTTTGTCAACCACTGTGGCCACTTTCCCCCCTTTGAATCCTTCCTTCTCCAGGGGGATGAACTGATTTTGCACCTTGTGCATTATTCCCAAGAATACCTGCCATTGCTGTTCCACTGTCTTATCTTCTGGGATATCCGACTAGTCAACTTTGGCCAGCTCCTCCCTCATGGCTCCATAGTCTCCTTTGTTCAACTGCAATACTGACACTTCTGATCTGCCCTTATCCCTCTCAACTTGCAGATAAATACTTATCATATTATGGTCACTACCTCCTAATGGCTCCTTTACTTCAAGATCACTTATCAAATCCTGTTCATTGCACAACACTAAATCCAGAATAGCCTTATCCCTGGTCGGCTCTCGTACAAGCTGCTCCAAAAATGCATCCCGTAGGCACTCTACAAACTCCCTATC
This sequence comes from Mobula birostris, assembly GCF_030028105.1. Classification (NCBI taxonomy): domain Eukaryota; kingdom Metazoa; phylum Chordata; class Chondrichthyes; order Myliobatiformes; family Myliobatidae; genus Mobula; species Mobula birostris. The sequence continues at coordinate 83,778,104 of NC_092402.1, read as the reverse complement.
CTGGGGTCCAGTACCAACCTGATTTTCCCAGTTCACCTGCATGTTGAAATCCCCCATAACTACTGCGGCATTTCCTTTGCCACAAGCCATTGTTAACTCCCTATTCAACTTGCACCCAATATCCATGCTACTGTTTGGGGGCCTGTAGATAACACCTATTAGGGTCTTTTTGCCCTTACTGTTCCTCAGTTCTATCCACACTGACTCTACTTCTCCTGATTCTATGTCCCCCCTTGCAAGGGACTGAATCTCATTCCTCACCAACAGGGCCACCCCACCCCCTCTGCCCACCTTTCTGTCCCTTCGATAGCACGTATACCCTTGTACATTCAATTCCCAGGTCTGATCCCCCTGCAGCCATGTCTCCGTTATCCCAACAATATCATAGTTACCCATTCGCACCTGAGCTTCAAGCTCATCCGCCTTATTTCTGACATTTCGTGCATTCAGATATAGAATTTTTAACCCATTTCTCCTCTCTCTGTTTAAATCACTGCCTATTGTGCATAACCCAGCTCCCCGAACTCTCACCGGGCTATACGCCCCTTGAATTTTGTTGTCCTTCTTAAATTTACTTACTCTTTCTGCACATTTAACTCCATGCTCCGTCAGACCATCCCTCTGCACATGTATCCTCCTTATCACTCGTCCCGCCTCACCTTTCTCTACTTCACACTTAATATTCCGGAACCGTGTAGTCCCCACCTGTCCTTTATACTTCATCTCGCTATCCTCTCTCACATTCTGGATCCCTGTCCCCTGCAAATTTAGTTTAAAACCCCCAAGCAGCACTAGCAAACTTTCCTGCAAGAATGTTAGTACCCCCCCCAGTTCAGGTGTAAACGGTCCCGTTGGAACAGATCCCACCTTCCCTGGAACAAAGCCCAATTATCTAAAAACCTGAAGCCCTCCCTCCTGCACCATCCTCTCAGCCACGTATTGATCTGTATAATCCTTCTGTTCCTCGCCTCACTCGCACGTAGCACAGGTAGCAATCCTGAGATTGTTACCCTGGAGGTACTGCCCTTCAGCTTCGCACCTAACTCCCTGAACTCACTACACAGGACCCCCTCACTCTTCCTACCCATGTCATTGGTCCCTACATGGACCACAACATCTGGATACTTGCAAGATGAGTGCTAAGGTGTCGAAAAAGCCGAAATGAGCTCCTAAGGGCGTTACAGTTAGCGTAAAACTAGACATAATTAAGCGTATTGATCGTGGTGAACGGAGTAAGGACAAAGTGAGTTTGGCTTGTGAAAGCTGACGAAGATGATGTTGAAGAGGTTTTGGCGTCCCATGACCAAGAACTGATAGATGAAGAGCTGATGCAATTGGAAGAGGAAAGGATAACAATCAAAACTGAATGCAGTAGCAAACGGACCGAAAGTGAAGTCGTCCAGGAACTGAACATGAAGCTACTGCGTGAGATTTTCACTGCAATTGACAACAATGATTGCAGAAAAGTACGACTTTAATTTTGAAAGGGTATGCCAGTTTAAGGCATATTTGCAGGATGATTTAAGTGCTTACAAAGAACTGTATGATTGAAAAATGCGCGAGGCTAAGCAGTCAAGTATACTGTCGTTTTTCAAGCCTTCAACATCAGCCACAGCAGACAACGAACCTCGACCTTCGACATCGAGGCAGGCAAACATAGAAGAAGATGACCTGCCTGCCCTGATGGAAACAGATGATGATGAGATGACACCCCAGTGTCCCACCACCCCAACCCCCGGGCCACGGACCGATACATTGCCGCGGAGAATGCAACAATAGCCGGGACGCACTCAGCATATCTTTAAGAAAAAAAGCTGAAATAAGCAAATTAATTAATTAGGTGCCACCCGGCATGTAAATGTCGGCCCAGATCAGAGGCGATTGCCGATTGCGTCGCCTCTGATCTGGGCCGACATTTACATGCCAGACGGCACTTAATTAATTAGCTTGTTTATTTTGGCTTTTTTCTTAAAGATGTGCTGGGTGTGTCCCGGCTACCGCTGAATTTTCCACGGATTGGTATCGGTTGGCGGCCTGGAGGTTGGGGACCACTGCACCACCCTAACCTCCAACAACCCAGCCTAACACGCCATCATCAGTGTGCTCGACGCTGTCTTCCCGATTCCGGTAAGTGATACTACACTGTACATACATTATTTCTACTTTATATAGGTTGTGTATTTTTATGTGTTATTTGGTATGATTTGGCAGCTTCATAGCTTAAGGGTTACTGGAGAGAGTGTATCTGCCGAGAGCGCTTGCATGAGATATTTTGTTACGGAGAACAGTGAAGCAATGATTGTAGAAAAGTATTTCTACTTTATACAGCCTGTGTATTTATCATATCATTCCTGCTTTTACGATAAGTTACTGTTATTTTAGGTTTTATGTGTTATTTGGCATGATTTGGTAGGTTATTTTTGGGTCTGCGAACACTCACAATTTTTTTCCATATAAATAAATGGTAATTGCTTCTTCGCTTTGCGACATTTCGGCTTACGAACTGTTTCATAGGAATGCTCTACCTTCGGATGGCGGGGGAAACCTATACACCTTTCCAGAATCTGTCTCCCTATCTTCTCCTCGATGTCCCTGTTACTATTGTGTGGGCTATAAAAATGCTTTATATAATTTTATGTATTCTTGCTATACTGCTTTGTATCCATGAATTTTTTCATAAGCAGATCAGGAAAATTTCACTGTGGAATATTAGATTATCAAAGGACATTTGTGAAATTTAGTACAGGTTCACATTCCTTTATCCGAAATTCTGAAATCCAAAAAGCTCCGAAAACCGAAGTTTTTCTTGTCAACAGCTGACGTCACTCAGGTGTGATGTGGCAGCACTAGCAGAGGCCGCCAGACGTCATTTGTGGCTCAGCGCTCGTACTGGTTACACGTGCATTTGCTGTTCGCTGATATTTTGTGTTCACTGTTGACTTTGTGTTTAATTTCACTGTGAAAATGTCAAAAAGAGCTATGGGTAACAATGAGAAAAAGAGAAGGAAGCATCTATCATTACCAATAACGCAGAAAGTGGAGTTATTGCAGAAGCTTGATTGTGGTGTGTCTGTGCGGCATCTTACTGAAGAATATGGTGTCGGAACTACCACTGTATATGATTTAAATCAATAGAAAGACAAGTTACTGAAGTTTTATAGTGACAGTGACGTTCTACATTTATTCCAGTAAGTCATTTACCATGTGTTTGATTTGGTTCGTTTGAAGCTGTGTATTTTTATGTTTTATTGAATATTTTTGTTGTAAATAAATTTTTTTCTTGTCATTATTCCCTAAACAATACAGTATAACAACTAATTACATTGCATTTACATTGTATTAGGTAATATAAGTAACCTAGAGATGATTTAAAGTATATGGGAGGATGTGCGTAGGTTTAGTACGCGCCGGGTCCTAAAGTCCACCGCACTGAGACAGGTTAAATAAGGGACTTGAGCATACATGTTTTTTGATATCTGGGGTGGGGGGGGGGGTCTGAGATCCACAAAATTATGAATCCCAAAATGCAACTGGCCCCAAGGATTTCGGATAAGCGATTGTGGACCTGTACCACATTATGTCAAATAATAAGTCAGCCAACATGTGCACTCAAATATTATCAAATGAGGAGAAATTTAATGTGAAGAAGTAAACAGAGAATCTGTTAATCTGTTATTCTCATTAAATAACAAGCAATGAAAATATTACAAGGACAAATTCCTAGGCTCATTCAATCCAATTTCAAACAGTGCTTATACACTGAATATTGCAAGAGTGTCAAAAAAGATAACACAGTGAAAATCAATCCTTCCATTCAAAGTGATAACACATATTGTGTAAGTAATGAATCATTTATTCTGTCTATGACCAACAACAAACCAATAACTTTTCTAGTTCTCGTAGATTTAGCCTGAAATCCAAACCAACATCTTAAGTACTTTTCCTTAACACTTGCAAAATCCTGAATATATCTAAATTGAATCTATTGATTTTTTGCATAAAATTGTGGAGGAGTGAATGGTCTTCTGGGAGTTATTCTAAACATCAGTTCAGAAAGCAGGACTTTGCTTTATGAGCCCTTATAGTGAAATTCTGATTGAACAACTGATCATTTCAACCCTCAACCATTAAAAATGGTGAAGAACAATAAATTTGGAATTTGGAATCAAATGTTGCATAAGACTCTCAGTAAATAAAATTATTTCATTGAAGGACCTTTCTCAGCACGGCAGCTTGGATGCTTCAACTGTGTGACAAGTTTACTTCTGGTTTAATTGATAAGCAAATTTAATTCAAGTCATGAAACTCACCTCTGCACTTCTGACAAGGGAGATGGCATTAAGGAAAACTAAAGAAAGGGGAGATACAAATAAGACATTTTAATCATGCAGCAATAGTGAAAGCCCGAGTTCCAAAGCAGAATCCAAAGTAATCAAATACAACTGTCATGAGCATAAGGAAAGAAAGGGTACGTCGCATCCGGAGTTTCTCCGGTTAGCGGACGATTTCCTCCCACGCCTCTCTGATGTAGTGGGGAACCGCGTACGAGGCAAGTTACAGCAGAGGTTTGCCATTGCCTTCTGCCAGCTGAGTTTCCAAAGAGATCACCAGCTCGTAACCCAGCACGGATGTCAAGCATGCAGGGGAGCCGGCTGGATTCAAACTCGGGACCTTTCGTCCCAAAGTGCGGCACTGATGCCATTATGCCTCCAGCTGGGTCAACCACAGTTTAAAATGGCCAGTAAAAAGGAAATGTTTAACATGCAAGTCGTATGACCAAAGTATTTAATTTTGTTGTGTATTTAATATTACAGGACTATTTGAGTAATACTGTAAATATATTGTTTGATTAAGCATTCTTTGTTGGTTACATAATTCATTATGGGTTATATGTAAAAGTACAGGAAAAGCGCACATCATTATACCATCACACCATATGTGCATGCCTCATTAAAGTACAATCGAAGAACATGTGTTTATTCGTGTTTTTCTTTTGGTTACTTTACAAAACATTACATAGCTAACAAATCATTTCTAGTAATGCAATGTTTTTATTGAATAGAAATTTTCACAAGGATCTACAGACAGGAAGTCTGTACAATACTGAAGCCAATGAGTATAGTGCAGAATTGGGCTGAAATGACATTTGATTGTATAGGCAATCATCTATATCTTAAAGAGTCTTGAATGATCTTTTGTATGAACATAGAACATAGTATAGTACAGCACAGTACAGGCCCTTCGGCCCACAATGTTGTGCCGACCCTCAAACCCTGCCTCCCATATAACCCCTCCACCTTAAATTCCTCCATATACCTGTCTAGTAGTCTCTTAAACTTCACTAGTGTATCTGCCTCCACCACTGACTCAGGCAGTGCATTCCACGCACCAACCACTCTCTGAGTAAAAAATCTTCCTCTAATATCCCCCTTGAACTTCCCACCCCTTACCTTAAAGCCATGTCCCCTTGTATTGAGCAGTGGTGCCCTGGGGAAGAGGTGCTGGCTATCCACTCTATCTATTTCTCTTAATATCTTGTATACCTCTATCATGTCTCCTATCATCCTCCTTCTCTCCAAAGAGTAAAGCCCTAGCTCCCTTAATCTCTGATCATAATCCATACTCTCTAAACCAGGCATCATCCTGGTAAATCTCCTCTGTACCCTTTCCAATGCTTCCACATCCTTCCTATAGTGAGGCGACCAGAACTGGACACAATACTCCAAGTGTGGCCTCACCAGAGTTTTATAGAGCTGCATCATTACCTCGCGACTCTTAAACTCTATCCCTCGACTTATGAAAGCTAACACTCCATAAGCTTTCTTGACTACCCTATGTACCTGTGAGGCAACTTTCAAGGATCTGTGGACATGTACCCCCAGATCCCTCTGCTCCTCCACACTACCAAGTATCCTGCCATTTACTTTGTACTCTGCCTTGGAGTTTGTCCTTCCAAAGTGTACCACTTCACACTTCTCCGGGTTGAAATCCATCTGCCACTTCTGCATCCTATCAATATCTCTCTGCAATCTTCGACAATCCTCTACACTATCTACAACACCACCAACCTTTGTGTCATCTTCAAACTTGCCAACCCACCCTCCTACCCCCACATCCAGGTCGTTAATAAAAATCACGAAAAGAAGAGGTCCCAGAACAGAGCCTTGTGGGACACCACTAGTCACAATCCTCCAATCTGAATGTACTCCCTCCACCATGACCCTCTGCCTTCTGTAGGCAAGCCAATTCTGAATCCACCTGGCTAAACTTCCCTGGATCCCATGCCTTCTGACTTTCTGAATAAGCCTACCATGTGGAACCTTGTCAAATGCCTTACTAAAATCCATATAGATCACATCCACTGCACTACCCTCATCTATATGCCTGGTCACCTCCTCAAAGAACTCTACCAGGCTTGTTAGACATGATCTGCCCTTCACAAAGTCATGCTGACTGTCCCTGATCAGACCATGATTCTCTAAATGCCCAGAGATCCTATCTCTAAGAACCTTTTCCAACAGCTTTCCCACCACAGACGTAAGGCTCACTGGTCTATAATTACCCGGACTGTCCCTACTATCTTTTTTGAACAAGGGGACAACATTCACCTCCCTCCAATCCTCTGGTACCATTCCCGTAGACAACGAGGACATAAAGATCCTAGCCAGAGGCTCAGCAATCTTTTCCCTCACCTCGTGGAGCAGCCTGGGGAATATTCCGTCAGTCCTCAGGGACTTATCCATCCTAATGTATTTTAACATCTCGAACACCTCCTCTCCCTTAATATCAACGTGCTCCAGAACATCAACCTCACTCATATTGTCCTCACCATTATCAAGTTCCCTCTCATTGGTGAATACCGAAGAGAAGTATTCATTGAGGACCTCGCTCACTTCCACAGCCTCCAGGCACATCTTCCCACCTTTATCTCTAATCGGTCCACCTTCACTCCTGTCATCCTTTTTTTCTTCACATAATGGAAGAATGCCTTGGGGTTTTCCTTTACTCTACTCGCCAAGGCCTTCTCATGCCCCCTTCTTGCTCTTCTCAGCCCCTTCTTAAGCTCCTTTCTTTCTTCCCTATATTCCTCAATAGACCCATCTGATCCTTGCTTCCTGAACCTCATGTATGCTGCCTTCTTCCACCTGACTAGATTTTCCACCTCACTTGTCACCCATGGTTCCTTCACCCTACCATTCTTTATCTTCCTCACTGGGACAAATTTATCCCTAACATCCTGCAAGAGATCTCTAAATATTGACCACATGTCCATAGTACATTTCCCTGCAATCACATCATCCCAATTCACACCCGCAAGTTCCAGCCTTATAGCCTCGTAATTTTCCCTTCTCCAATTAAAATTTTTCCTGTCCTCTCTGATTCTATCCTTTTCCATGATAATGCTAAAGGCCAGGGAGCGGTGGTCACTGTCCCCCAGGTGCTCACCCACTGAGAGATCTGTGACCTGACCCGGTTCATTACCTAGTACTAGATCTAGTATGGTATTCCCGCTAGTCGGCCTGTCCACATACTGTGACAGGAATCCGTCCTGGACACACTTAACAAACTCTGCCCCATCTAAACCCTTGGAACTAATCAGGTGCCAATCAATATTAGGGAAGTTAAAGTCACCCATGATAACAACCCTGTTATTTTTGCACCTTTCCAAAATCTGCCTCCCAAGCTGCTCCTCTGTATCTCTGCTGCTACCAGGGGGCCTATAGAATACCCCCAGTAGAGTAACTGCTCCCTTCCAGTTCCTGACTTCCAACCATATTGACTCAAAAGAGGAACCTGCTACATTACCCACCCTTTCTGTAGCTGTAAAAGTATCCCTGACCAGTAATGCCACCCCTCCTCCCCTTTTTTTTCCCTCTCTATCCCTTTTAGAGCACTGAAATCCAGGAATATTGAGAATCCATTCCTGCCCTGGTTCCAGCCAAGTCTCTGTAATGGCCACTACATCATAATTCCATGTATGTATCCAAGCTCTCAGTTCATCACCTTTGTTCCTGATGCTTCTTGCATTGAAGTACACACATTTCAGCCCTTCTACCTTACTGTCTTTACACCGTTTATTCTGCTTCTCTTTCCTCAAAGCCTCTTTATATGTTGGATCTGGCTTTACTCCATGCACTTCTTTCAATGGTCTATCTGGGTCCCATCCCCCTTGCAAATTAGTTTAAACCTTCCCAAACCATGCTAGCAAACCTACCTGCAAGGATATTGCTCCCCCTCGAGTTCAGGTGCAACCCATCCAATCTGTACAGGTTTCTTATACTATAAGGTAAGTTTGTGCATAGATTGTGAGTCTATCAAAATGGCTGCATGAGGAACCTGTTCTGAAAATGATCAGGTTATTGAAGAGCTGAGGTCCATTTTCTCTTGAATGGTTCAACAGAAAAAGTAGTTTTAGTTTCATTCATTTTTATTTGAGTACTTCATGAAACAAAATTCAATTAAGCACACATTTATTTCACTGTATTCTCCAGAATCAAAAGCCAGTTGAGAGACCAATGAGAAGTACTGAAGATTCAAGCATTATGAGGGTACCAAAGTTTAACAATGAAGCATTCTCCAGCTCGTAACCCAGCACGGATGGAAAACGTGCAGGGGAGCTGGCTGGATTCAAACTCGGGACCTTTCGTCCCGAAGTCTGGCACTGATGCCACTATGCCACCAGCCGGGTCAACCACAGTTTAAAATGGCCAGATGAAAGATTCTGTCAATTGAGTCAAGAAGTGGCATCTTTTTCAAGTCAAGAAATGGATACAATACTCTTGGCATGTTCCAGTGAGTAAGTTCAATCTGCAAATGATGTGGATTTTTGAATGATCTCTTCCTTACAAAGATGGGAAGCAGTGTAGTGTGTGTTGTGAACAATGTGTACATATGGCCAATGCATTTATTTGTGCAGTGCGATTAATGAGCAAACTGGCTGCAGGGGTTCTGGTGGCTTTCCATGTAGCTCCAGTTTTTGCTATATACTCTCAATTGCTGGGGTTCAACATAAGGAACACGTACACAGGCACACATTTTGCTTTCAGGCAAACAGATGACATTGATTCAAACTTTCAGGCCATTATCTGGGTCCGTAAAAGGAGAAAAGTCATTTGGTGAGAAAGCTAAGGAAGCTCGTATGCTTAAGATAAGGCCCAGTTCTAAGCACTCAGATGCAAATGGAACGCTTACATGCTGTTGATAGAAAAATTGGAAACCTTTAGCAATAGTAGTTGAAATTCAGTGCTGCACTCATGATGTAACCTAGAGCAGTGAAACTGATGCCAGTACTTACAGAGTTAGAAGTGCCAACAGTAAATTAGAGAAAAATGACTGTTTTAAAACATCTATCGGAATTAGAAGTGCTAACAGGGTTAACTCACAGGAAGTGTACCAGTGGTAAAAGTATTCCAGGACAACTTAAGTCAGATGTAGTTAATTAAAGTGATTGATCTGCTAATATCTTAACCTTTACTGACGTTATAAAAAAATCATTCTACATCTGTATACTTTAATGAATTCGGTAAGATTTTGAAAGAAAGCAGATGAAAACATGCCAAATATATTCGAATGCAAATGAAAAAAATACACGCGCTGCACTGGCTCAATAATGGCTCCAGCGATGTTTTGTTTCAGTTGCTGAATCTACATATGGAATAGTTTACCTGTGAGTATCAATTGTACACAACTCCTTTTGATTTTGTTAGCAAACTTAAAAAAAAAGATTTCCAAAACACAACATCCTTTCCCAGTCCGTAATTCTGAGATTGAGTATTGAGACAATACAGAAACAAAATCCTGGTGTCTATCTTCAGAATAGCTTAATGTTGCTGGCTATGTCATGGATTCACACAAAGAGGATTATGCTTAACGTGTCTCATCTTGTCTATCCTTTAATTCATTTAACATTTATGGGATTTCCTATTAGTCTCTGGGGTATCATTTGTCATAGACATACGGTATTTGCAGAAATGATTCTTTTTCCAGATATCCTTTCAGTGGTTCTGGGAAGCACTTTGAAACCTGGACCATCAACTGGTTTCACAGTTTTCAGGTGTGAAACAGATTAGGTAGCATCTGTGGACAGAGAGACAAATTTCCACGCAATAGGCATTGATCAGAATTGGAGAAAAGAGGGAACATCGACTCAGACCATGAGAGGCCTGTGTCGGGCATCTTCATGCCTTACAAGGCGCAGATTGGAAGTCTGTGTGGGGCGCCACCCCTCGCACAGACTAGAGCAATGTGTGGTTAAGTGCCTTGCTCAAGGACGCAAACACGCTGCCACAGCTGAGGCTCGAACCAGCAACCTTGAGATCACTAGACAAACGCCTTAACCACTTGTCCACGTGCCAAGTGGAGAAAAACTGAAGTTAAATAGATTTTTAAATCATTACAGAGGAGAGAATAGAGGGAAAAAAGGAAATATCCTGTCCTCTTCACACACCTTGCATGAATTGACAGGCAGATAAACTCCATCCCCAATTACTACACTGACAAAGACATTCCGAGTTGACTTTCTTTAATGTAGCAATTGGCGGTAGGGTAAAACTGACAGAAAGAAAAACATACAATCAAAAGGTGTCCAAGTTCCCATTATGGTAAGTACAAGGCAAGCATTAAGTATACCATCAATGATGCAAAATAGTACACAAGATACTGTATACAAATAAGTTCCAAATATATCATAAAGATAGGCTACTGGTAAGCAATCGGCAATCACCTCTGATCTGGGCTGACATTTACGTGCCGGGCGGCACCTAATTAATTAACTTGTTTATTTCGGCTTTTTTTTCTTAAAGATGCGCTGGGTGCGTGCCAGCTACCGCTGCATTCTCCGCGGCAATGTATCGGTCTGTGGCCCAGGGGTTGGGATGGTGGGACACTGAGGTGTCATCTCATCGTCGTCTGTTTCCATCAGGGCAGGCGGGTCATCTTCTTCTATGTCTGCCTGCCTTGATGTCGAAGGTCGAAGTTTGTCGTCTGCTGTGGCTGATGTGGAAGGCTTGAAAAACGACAGTATGTTTGACTGCTTAGCCTCGCGCATTTTTCTATCATACAGTTCTTTGTAAGCACTCAAACCATCTTGCAAATATACCCTAAACCTACGTACCCTTTCAAAATTAAAGTCGTACTTTTCTGTATTCATTGCAGCGAAAATCTCACGCAGTTGCTTCACGTTCAGTTCCTGGACGACTTCACTTTCGGTCCGTTCGCTACTGCATTCGGTTTCAATTGTTATCCTTTCCTCTTCCATAGAAACCATAGAAACTATAGAAACCATAGAAACTACAGCACAGAAACAGGCATTTTGGCCCTTCTTGGCTGTGCCGAACCATTTTCTGCCTAGTCCCACTGACCTGCACACAGACCATATCCCTCCATACACCTCCCATCCACGTATCTGTCCAATTTATTCTTAAATGTTAAAAAAGAACTCGCATTTACCACCTCGCCTAGCAGCTCATTCCATACTCCCACCACTCTCTGTGTGAAGAAGCCCCCCCTAATGTTCCTTTTAAACTTTTCCCCCCTCACTCTTAACCCATGTCCTCTGGTTTTTTTCTCCCCTTGCCTCAGTGGAAAAAGTCTGCTTGCATTCACTCTATCTATACCCATCATAATTTTACATAACTCTATCAAATCTTCCCTCATTCTTCTACGCTCCAGGGAATAAAGTCCTAACCTATTCAACCTTTCCCTGCAACTGGGTTTCTCAAGTCCCGGCAACATCCTTGTAAACCTTCTCTGCACTCTTTCAACCTTATTTATATCCTTCCTGTAATTTGGTGACCAAAACTGAACACAATACTCCAGATTCGGCCTCACCAATGCCTTATACAACCTCATCATAACATTCCAGCTCTTATACTCAATACTTTGATTAATAAAGACCAATGTACCAAAAGCTCTCTTTACGACCCTATCTACCTGTGACGCCACTTTTAGGGAATTTTGTATCTGTATTCCCATCCCTCTGTTCCACTGCACTCCTCAGTGCCTTACCATTAACCCTGTATGTTCTACCTTGGTTTGTCCTTCCAACATGCAATACCTCACACTTGTCAGTATTAAACTCCTTCTGCCATTTTTCAGCCCATTTTTCCAGCTGGTCCAAGTCCCTCTGCAGGCTCTGAAAACCTTCCTCACTGTCCAATCTTTGTATCAACAGCAAATTTGCTGATCCAATTTACCACATTATCATCCAGACCATTGATATAGATGACAAATAACAATGGACCCAGCACTGATCCCTGTGGCACACCACTAGTCACAGGCCTCCACTCAGAGAAGCAATTCTCTACTACCACTCTTTGGCTTCTTCCATTGAGCCAATGTCTAATCCAATTTACCACCTATCCATGTATACCTAGCGACTGAATTTTCCTAACTAACCTCCCATGTGGGACCTTGTCAAAGGCCTTACTGAAGTCCATGTAGACAACATCCACTGCCTTCCCTTCATCCACTTTCCTGGTAACCTCCTCGAAAAACTCCAAAAGATTGGTCAAACATGACCTACCACACACAAAGCCACGTTGACTCTCCCTAATAAGTCCCTGTCTATCCAAATGCTTGTAGATTCTGTCTCTTAGTACTCCCTCCAATAATTTACCTACTACCGACGTTAAACTTACTGGCCTATAATTTCCCGGATTACTTTTCGATCCTTTTTTAAACAACGGAACAACATGAGCCACTCTCCAATCCTCAGGCACCTCACCCGTAGACAGCGACATTTTAAATATTTCTGCCAAGGCCCCCGCAATTTCAACACTAGTCTCCTTCAAGGTCCGAGGGAACACCCTGTCAGGTCCGGGGATTTATCCACTTTAATTTTCCTCAAGACCGCAAGGACCTCCTCCTTTTCGATCTGTACAGTTTCCATGATCTCACTACTTGTTTCCCTTAATTCCATAGACTTCATGCCAGTTTCCTTAGTAAATACAGATGCAAAAAACCTATTTAAGATCTCCCCCATTTCCTTTGGTTCCGCACATAGCTGACCACTCTGATCTTCAAGAGGACCAATTTTATCCCTTACAATCCTTTTGCTCTTAATATACTTGTAAAAGCTCTTTGGATTATCCTTCACTTTGACTGCCAAGGCAACCTCATGTTTTCTTTTAGCCCTCCTGATTTCTTTCTTAAGTATTTTCTTGCACTTCTTATACTCCTCAAGCACCTTATTTACTCCCTGCTTCCTATACGTGTCATACAACTCCCTCTTCTTCTTTATCAGAGTTGCAATATCCCTTGAGAACCAAGGTTCCTTATTCCTATTCACTTTGCCTTTAATCCTGACAGGAACATACAAACTCTGCACTCTCAAAATTTCTCCTTTGAAGGCTTCCCACCTACCAATCACATCTTTGCCAGAGAACAACCTGTCCCAATCCACGCTTTTTAGATCCTTTCTCATTTCTTCAAATGTGGCCTTCTTCCAGTTAAGAACCTCAATCCTAGGACCAGATCTATCCTTGTCCATGATCAAGTTGAAACTAATGGTGTTATGATCACTGGAACCAAAGTGCTCCCCTACACAGACTTCCGTCACTTGTCCTAACTCCAATTGCATCAGCTCCTCATCTATTAGTTCTTGGTCATGGGATGCCAAAACCTCTTCAACATCATCTTCGTCAACTTCCACAAGCCAAATTCACTTTGTCCTCACTTCGTTCACCACAATGGAAAAGCTTAATTATGTCTAGCTTTACGCTAACTGTAACACCCTTACGAGCTCTTTTAGGCTTTTCCAATACCTTAGAACTTATCTTGCTAACGGCTGCTCACAGGCACGTGTTTAAGCAATGCCGTTCCGAATGCTGTTCCGGGGGAGGAGCTTGGCTGCTTGGGGCGCGCGCTGCCTTTTATCGCGTGCTGCCATTTTTTGCGTGCTGCCTTTTCTCGTATCAGTGAAAACACCTACTGTTAGCGAAAACAGGTAACTAATGTAAGTCTTTCGTAACAGCGAGGTTTCTCAAAGTGAACGTTTGGAAAAAGGGGGACACCTGTAATAATAACAGGGTTGTTGTGGTGGGAGATTTTAATTTCCCAAATATTGATTGGCATCTCCCTAGAGTGAGGGGTTTAGATGGGGTGGAGTTTGTTAGGTAAGTTCAGGAAAGTTTCTTAACACAATATGTAGATAAGCCTACAAGAGGAGAGGCTTACTTGATCTGGCATTGGGAAATTAACCTGGGCAGGTGCCAGATCTCTCTGTGGGAGAGCATTTTGGAGATAGTGATCACAATTCTCTCTCCTTTTCTCCAGCATTGGAAAAGGACAGGAACAGACAGGTTAAGGAAACATTTTAATTGGAGTAAGGGGAACTATGAGGCTATCAGGCCGGAACTTGGAAGACAGAGATGCAGCTCTCTCTGGTAAGACTCGAGGTGGTGGCTTGTGTGTTTACATCAATACGGAGTGGTGCAAGAGCTCTGTGCTGGTTTCCAGATACTGCTCATCGCTAGTGGAGTTTGTGACTGTTGGATGCAGGAATTCACCACCGTCCTTATAGTCGGTGTGTACATTCCCCCCAGCGCTAATGCTAAGGAGGCGCTCTGTGAACTATATGGGGCTATTAGCGAACTGCAGAATGCACACCCTGATGGACTGTTTATTGTCGCCAGAGATTTTAACCACGCGAACCTTAAGTCAGTACTCCCCAGATTCCATCAGAACGTGGACTTTGCAAGGAGAGGGGAGAATGCATTAGACCTTGTTTACACAAACATTCCCAACGCGTACCAGGCGGGGCCCTGTTCCCACCTCGGTTACTCAGACCACATGTCTGTTATACTAATCCCAGCATACAGACCGCCCGTCAGGCGCTCCAGACCAGTTCAGAAGCAGATGAAAACCTGGACAGCAGGAGCCATCCCTGCTCTTCAAGACTGCTTTGAGCACACTGACTGGCACATGTTCAGGGAGGCTGCAACCGATGGCAACTCTGCCAGATTCGAGAAGTACACGGCAGTGACTAGCTACATCAGCAAGTGCATCGATGACATCACTGTGGCCAAGACCATCATGACACGCTCTAACCAGAAGCCATGGATGACCGCGGAGGTGCGTGCGCTGCTGAGGATCCGTGACTCCGCCTTCAGAGCAGGCGACCCTAACAACAGCGAGGGCCAAACTGTCCCGGGCCATCAGAGAGGCAAAGCGTGTACACGCCCAGCAAATCCACAGCCACTTCCAGGACAGCGGCGACACGCGGCGCATGTGGAAGGGCATTCAGGATATCACCAACTACAAGAAAACACCACCTGCCTGTGCTGGTGATGCCTCCCTCCCAGATGCGTTGAACAACTTCTACGCTCGCTTTGAGGCAGATAATGACGTGGTGGCGAGGAAAACCACCCCTCCTCCAAATGACCAGGTGCTGTGTCTTACCGTGGCCGATGTGAGGAGAACCCTGTGCAGGGTCAACCCACGGAAGGCTGCTGGACCAGGCAATATTCCTGGCAGAGTGCTTAGAGGATGTGCAGACCAGCTGGCAGATGTTCTCACTGACATCTTCAACATCTCCTTGAGCAGCGCCATTGTTCCTACATGCTTCAAGGCTGCCACCATCGTCCCCGTGCCGAAGAAGTCTTCAGTGTCCTGCCTCAATGATTACCGTCCCATCGCACTCACATCCATCCTCATGAAGTGTTTTGAGAAGCTCGTCATGACCCAACTATCAAGACCCAACTATCGTCCCAACCGTTCAACAGATAACACCATTGCCATCACCCTCCACCTGGCCCTCACCCACCTGGACAAAAAAGACATGTACGTTCGAATGCTGGACTTCAGTTCAGCATTCAACACAATCATTCCTCAGAAACTGATCGGAAAGCTGAGCCTACTGGGCCTGAATAGCTCCCTCTGCAACTGGATCCTAGACTTCCTGACTGGGAGACCTCAGTCAGTCTGGATTGGGAGCAGCATCTCCAACACCATCACACTGAGCATGGGGTCCCCCCAGGGCTGTGTGCTCAGTCCACTGCTGTTCACTCTGCTGACCCACGACTGTGCTGCAACACACAGCTCGAACCACATCATCAAGTTCACCGACAACACGGCCGTGGTGGGTCTCATCAGCAAGAACGATGAGTCAGCATACAGAGAGGAGGTGCAGCGGCTAACGGACTGGTGCAGAGCCAACAACCTGTCTCTGAACGTGAACAAAACAAAAGAGATGGTTGTTGACTTCAGGAGGACATGGAGCGACCACTCTCCGCTGAACATCGACGACTCCTCCGTAGAGATCATTAAGAGCACCAAATTTCTTGGTGTTCACCTGGCGGAGAATCTCACCTGGTCCCTCAACACCAGCTCCATAGCAAAGAAAGCCCAACAGCATCTCTACTTTCTGCGAAGGTTGAGAAAAGTCCATCTCCCACCCCCCATCCTCACCACATTCTACAGAGGCTGTATTGAGAGCATCCTGAGCAGCTGCATCACTACCTGGTTCGGAAATTACACCATCTCAGACCGCAAGACCCTGCAGTGGATACTGAGGTCAGCTGAGAAGATCATCGGGGTCTCTCTTCCCGCCATTACAGACATTTGCACCACACGCTGCATCCGTAAAGCAAACAGCATTGTGAAGGACCCCACACACCCCTCATACAAACTCTTCTCCCTCCTGCCATCTGGCAAAAGGCACAGAAGCATTCAGGCTCTCACGACCAGACTATGTAACAGTTTCTTCCCTCAAGTCATCAGACTCCTCAATACACAGAGCCTGGACTGACACCAACCTACTGCCCTCTACTGTGCCTATTGTCTTGTTTATTATTTATTGTAATGCCTGCACTGTTTTGTGCACTTTATGCAGTCCTGGGTAGGTCTGTAGTCTAGTGTAGTTTTGTGTTGTTTTATGTAGTTCAGTGTAGTTTTTGTATTGTTTCATTTAGCACCATGGTCCTGAAAAACGTTGTCTCGTTTTTACTGTGTACTGTACCAGCAGTTATGGTCGAAATGACAATAAAAAGTGACTTGACTTGAAGTGACTTACGGAAGAAATGTAGCAAATGTTCAGGGGATATTTGCGTGGGGTTCTGCATAGGTACGTTCCACTGAGACAGGGAAAGGATGGTAGGGTACAGGAACGTGGTGTACAAAGGCTGTTGAAAATCTAGTCAAGAAGAAAAGAAGAGCTTACAAAAGGTTCAAAAAACTAGGTAATGATAGAGATCTAGAAGATTATAAGGCTAGCAGGAAGGAGCTTAAGAATGAAACCAGGAGAGCCAGACGAGGCCATGAGGAGGCCTTGGCAGACAGGATTAAGGAAAACCCCAAGGCATTCTACAAGTATGTGAAGAGCAAGAGGATAAGACGTGAGAGAATAGGACTAATCAAGTGTGACAGTGGAAAAGTGTGTATGGAACCAGAGGAAATAGCGGAGGTTCTTAATGAATACTTTGCTTCAGTATTCACGTCAGAAAAGGATCTTGGTGATTGTAGGGATGACTTGCAGTGGACCGAAACGCTTGAGCATGTAGATGTAAGACTCGTTGCATCTAGTGGCATGATCTCGGGGGTGGTGCCCCCTACCCAACCAAACTTTAGCACTCTTGTTTGGGTGGATGCCGCGCGTTGTGTCTCCTGTGTAACATCAGTACCCCGAAATAACATTCAGTCCACAATGTGCGGTTAAATGGTTAAGATTTTATATTTAAGTGTGGGTTAGTAGAGAAACAAAAGAAAAGGAAAACAAATAAAAGGTGCCAATAATCTCATCAACATGTCCAGTGCACAAACATTGGACCTCACGGATTCCCTGTCGCTGATCCTCCTTTGCTTGTCGTCGACCCCTGGGCTCCCGCCCCGAGCCCAGGCCCAGCGGGTCCGGCAACCATCTCCTCAAGCCACGTCTTCTCTCTTCATCCTCTTCGTGCCTTCTCCCCGAAGCCCGCGCAAACTAACAGCTTTCACACAGACAGAAAGAATAACATCTATCCCAATTGGCCAGAAAGAAAGATGACGCCGGTAACTAGTGACTTTGCGCGTGCTCTCCCGAGCAAACTACCCTCTCCACTATCCTATACCTGAGAAACCCTTCTAAACCTCCAATCTAGCAAGATCAAGATCAACAACACCCTGGCGAAGCTACTGACCCAGCTGGAGATCACCGTGTCAGAATTGCTTCTTAAACTCCGGACCGCACCTGGACCCGACCAGTGAGGCCCACCATGTTCCTGGAGACCCACGGTCTGCTACCGTGCTGGAGCACTTGGAGACATGGCCCATTCCGACCAGCACCTCTCCGGAGCGACCACCATAAAGCCCCATTGGTGGCCATCCACAGCTGCTGGAAGTGAGGCCTCCGCCGCCGACCTCTGAAATCAAGCCTGAGGCTCGGCTGGAGCGGAGGCCTCTGCAACCGTGACTCGGCTTAAAGACTTGTTTCAGCCAGGAGCCCGGCCATCCGGGATTAAGTGTCAGCTTTGGGGCCCAACCCAATCGACAGCCTGGGCCCCCGGCAGCTGGAAGTGGCAGCGGATCCTCCCCTGTTACTCGGCCCGACCCAGTGCACCCGACAATGCGGCCCGCCGATTGATTCATGCGGGATGTGTCCACCAACCTCAAAGAGCTGACAACAACACACTGCATCAATAGAAACCTGGAAAGGTGCACTACTTACCGAGGAAGCGTGGGGAAAGAGCTGGGCTGCTGGTCAGATTGAAGCTGAGAGGCTTTAGGGTCTCTATGCCCACCACCCTACCAGCTAATGTGCAAGCCATAGAGAACAAGGTGGATGATCTTAAAGGGAGACTCACCTACTGCAGGGAGATGCAGAACTGCTGTGTATTCTGTTTCACTGAGACCTGGCTCTCCCCTGCCACCCCCAACTGTGCCATCTGACCGGAGGGATTTTTGATCCATCGGATGGACCGTACGGCGTCTTCAGGCAAGACAAGGGGAGGTGGTGTCTGCCTACTGATCAACACTGCATGGTGCTCGGACACAGTGGCACTGACAAGCTCCTGCAGCCCAGACCAGGAACACCTGTCGGTGAAGTGTCGTCCCTACTATCTGCCACGGGAATTCACCTCGGTCATACTGACAGCAGTCTACCTTCCCCCCCCAGGCAGACGTGGAGTGTGCTCTGAACATACTGTATGCCAACATCAGTGAACTTGAGACCAGGTATCCGGAGGCTTTGCTCATTACAGCTGGGGACTTTAACCAGGCCAACCTCAGAAAGGCACTGCCAAAGATATACCAACATGTCTCCTGCCCCACTAGAGGCCCGAATATACTTGACCACTGCTACACAGCAGTCAAGGATGCCTACCGTTCTGTCCCACGACCTCACTTCGGAAAATCGGACCATCAGGCTGTACTCCTCCTCCCGGCATACAAACAGAAACCGAAGCGGGAGGTCACGGTGACAAAAGTAGTGTTGTGTTGGACAGAGGAAACGGATGAGGCCCTCCGTGACTGCTTTGAATCGGTGGACTGGTTAGTATTCAAGGACTCGGTCGCTAACCTCGATGAGTATGCCTCAGCTGTCACGGACTTTATTTGGAAATGCACGGAGGACTGTGTGTCTCGCAAGACGATCCGGGTCGGAAACCTTGGATGAATTATGAGGTCAAGTCCCTTTTGAAGGTTAGAGCTGCGGCTTTTAGGTCCGAGGATACCAGTCGCTACACGGAATCCAGGCGTGAACTCCGGAAAGCCATTAAGGGCGCCAAGAGGCAATATCGAGCCAAGTTGGAAGCCCAGGCTAACCAGAGGGATACCAGTAGACTATGGCAGGGTCTAAATGAGATCACTGGACGCAAAGAAAAGGCTGGAAATATCAATAACTGTGGCGCTTCTCTTCCTGACAAACTTAACGTATTCTACGCAAGATTTGAACAGAAGAGGAGCATCCCGCTCCCTCCGGATGAACCGGACCTGGTGGCATCGAGATGCATCGTCACCGAGGAGGACGTTAGAAGGGCCTTCCTGAAGATAAATCCAAGGAAGGCGACGGGCCCAGATGGCGTCCCAGGACGGGTTCTCCAGGCCTGTGCAAGCGATTAGCTGGAGCGTTTGCTGACATCCTCAACTGCTCCTTGCTTCAGTCTAAGATCCTCTCGTGTTTTAAGAAGGCAACGATAATCCCGGTGCCGAAGAAGAGCAAGGTGGCATGCCTGAATGACTATCGGCCTGTGGCTCTCACATCAATTGCTATGAAGTGCTTCGAGAGATTGGTTATGGCACACATCAACCACAGCCTACCGGTCAACCTCGATGCTTTGCAATTTGCCTACCGGAGCAATAAATCAACGGCAGATGCCATCCCTCTGGCCCTACATTCCTCCTTAGAACACCTGGAGAATAAAGACGCATATGTAAGGCTCCTTTTCATTGACTACAGCTCTGCCTTTAATACCATCATTCCAAATAAACTGATTCCTAAGCTCTGGAACCTGGGCCTTAGCACTCAGATCTGCAGCTGGATCTTCAACTTCCTCACAGACAGGACCCAGGCTGTAAAAATAGGGGACAAGCTCTCCTCTACAATCACTCTGAGCACCAGTGCCCCCCAAGGCTGTGACTCAGCCGTCTGCTGTACTCATTGTACACCCATGATTGTGTAGCCAAGTTTCCATCAAACTCAATATATAAGTTTGCTGATGACACCACAATTGTAGGCCGTATCTCGGGTAATGATGAGTTTGAGTACAGAGGGGAAGTTAAGAACCTGGTGGCATGGTGCAAAGACAATAACCTATCTCTCAACGTCAGCAAGACGAAGGAATTGGTTGTTGACTTCAGAAGGTGTAGCGGACCGCACGACCCAATTTACATCGGTGGTGCGCAAGTGGAACAGGTCAAAAGCTTTAAGTTCCTCAGGGTCAATATCACAAATGACCTGACTTGGTCCAACCAAGCAGAGTTCGCAGCCAAGAAGGCCCACCAGCACCTTTACTCCCTGAGAAAACTAAAGAAATTTGACCTGTCCCCTAAAACCCTCACTAATTTTTATAGATGCACCATAGAAAGCATTCTTCTGGGGTGCATCACAACCTGGTATGGAAGTTGTCCTGTCCAAGACCGGAAGAAGCTGCGGAAGATCGTGAACATGGCACAGCACACAAACCAATCTTCTGTCCTTGGGCTCACTTTATACCGCACGCTGGCGGAGCAGTGTTGCCAGGATAATCAAGGACACGACCCATCCAGCCAACACACTTTTCGTCCCTCTTCTCTCCAGGAGAAGGTTCAGGAGCTTGAAGACTCGTATGGCTAGATTTGGGAACAGCTTCTTTCCAAATGTGATAAGACTGCTGAACGGATCCTGACCTGGATCTGGGCCGTACCCTCCAAATATCCAGACCTGTTTCTTGGTTTTTTTGCACTACCTTACTTTCCATTTTTCTATTTTCTATATATGATTTATAAATTAAATTTTTAATATTTACTAATTTTAACTATTTTTAATCATTAATATTTGTAATCCAGGGAGCAGGAAGCACAGAATCAAATATCGCTGTGATGATTGTACGTTCTAGTATTAATTGTTTGGCGACAATAAAGTATAAAGTATAAAGTATAATTGGTTAGCAAATAAATACAAATCCGTTTATCACTAATTATAACTCAAACATGTTGCTATAGAGAACCACTGTCTCGGCAGTTAACAGTACAGAGAAGCCATTTTATTCACCTTAGCAGTAACATAAAAGGAAAAAACACTTGCATAGGTACTAAGGAAGAGGATGTGCTGGAGCTTTTGGAAAGCATCAGGTTGGATAAGTCACTGGGACCGGACAGGAAGTACCCCAGGCTACTGTGGGAGGTGAGGGAGGAGATTACTGAGCCTCTGGCAATGATTTTTGCATCATCAATGGGGACGGGAGAGGTTCCGGAGGATTGGAGGGTTGCAGATGTTGTTCCCTTATTCAAGAAAGGGAGTAGAAATAGCCCAGGAAATTATAGACCAGTGAGTCTTACTTCAGTGGTTGGTAAGTTGATGGAGAAAATCCTGAAAGGCAGGATTTATGAACATTTAGAGAAGCATAATATAATTAGGAATAGTCAGCATGGCTTTGTGAAAGGCAGGTCGTGCCTTATGAGCCTGATTGAACTTTTTGAGGATGTGACTAAACACATTGACGAAGGTAGAGCCATAGATGTAGTGTATATGGATTTTAGCAAGGCATTTGACAAGGTACCCCATACAAAGCTTACTAAGAAAGTAAGGAGGCATGGGATCCAAGGGGACATTGCTTTGTGGATCCAGAACTGGTTTGTCCACAGAAGGCAAAGAGTGGTTGTAGATGGGTCATATTCTGCATGGAGGTGGGTCACCAGTGGTGTGCCTCAGGGATCTGTTCTGGGACCCCTACTCTTTGTGATTTTTATAAATAACCTGGATGAGGAAGTGGAGGGATGGGTTAGTAAATTTGCTGATGACACAAATGTTGGAGGTGTTGTGGATAGTGTGGAGGGCTGTCAGAGGTTACAACGGGACATTGATAGGATGCAAAACTGGGTTGAGAAGTGGCAGATGGAGTTCAATCCAGATACGTGTGAGGTGGTTCATTTTGGTTGGTCAAATATGATGGCAGAATGTAGCATTAATGGTAAGACTCTTGGCAGTGTGGAGGATCAGAGGGATCTTGGAGTCCAAGTCCATAGGACACTCAAAGCTGCTACGCAGGTTGACTCTGTGGTTACGAAGGCATACGGTGTATTGGCCTTCATCAATCGTGGGATTGAGTTTAAGAGCAGAGAGGTAATGTTGCAGCTATATAGGACCCTGGTCAGACCCCACTTGGAGTACTGTGCTCAGTTCTGGTCACCTCACTACAGGAAGGATGTGGAAACCATAGAAAGGGTGCAGAGGAGATTTACAAGGATATTGCCTGGATTCGGGAGCATGCCTTATGAGAACAGGTTGAGTGAACTTGGCCTTTTCTCCTTGGAGCGACGGAGGATGAGAGGTGACCTGATAGAGGTGTATAAGATGATGAGAGGCATTGATCGTGTGGATAGTCAGAGGCTTTTTCCCAGGGCTGAAATGGCTAGCATGAGAGGGCACAGTTTTAAGGTGCTTGGAAGTAGGTACAGAGGAGATGTCAGGGGTATTTTTTTTTACCCAGAGAGTGGTGCGTGTGTGGAATGGGCTGCTGGCAGCGGTGGTGGAGGTGGATATGATAGGATCTTTTAAGAGACTCCTGGATGGATACATGGAGCTTGGAAAAATAGAGGGCTATGGGTAAGCCTAGGTAGTTCTAAGGTAGGGTCATGTTCAGCGCAGCTTTGTGGGCTGAAGGACCTGTATTGTGCTGTGGGTTTTCTGTGTTTCTATGTTTCTATTTGCAAAATATAGGGTTCCATAGAGTAGTAAATAAAAAAAAACAGCAAGTCATTCCATAAATGAAGAAATCAATCTGTTGATCTTCCCTGTGTGCAGATATAGCTCCATCACTTCTGGCCATTCTGTTTGCTCAGCGTGACTAAGCCATTATTATGTTTAAAGCATGATTTATGTGTATTATTTATTGCTCCTCCTAGCTGTTCTTTGGAAAGCGGTGGTGGGTGAACAATGTGATCCCTTGTAATCCTTGTGGTACAGCTAATCTTGCAGTGCACTTAGGCAGCGAGATTCTAGATACTAACTGGATATACAGTATCTCAATCAAAATGGTGTGCAAAATTTGCTTTGTCTTTGGAGGTGGTAGAGGTTGAGAGTTTTGGAGGTGTTACTGATGAAACCCTGGCCAACTGTCACTTTGCACTCTGTAGATAATGTGATGTATTGGCAGTAAAGTGGTTGAATATTTAAAACTAGAATTACATGATATTTGGTAGATTCTATTCTATATGTATCAGGTAGTTAAAAATTTGAATTCAAATGCTGGAAATAACATTTCCAGAAAGAAAAGAAACAGGTTATTAATATTTATGGTGGGTAACTAATTAACAGACAATCAATAATCATTTGATATTGGGGTGAGCATTTGGTCCATAATGACAGACAACCATTTTATTGTGATAAACACAAAACAGACCGGGCACCGTGACCCGAAGAGAGAAACCAACCCGTCTCACACAGACAGGGAAAGTGACCATCACACGCCCCCATTACAGTCAGGGTGACCCAGAAATACACAAGCAAATAACTATATAACCCGAGCTAAAATGTAATGATAAATGAACTGGAATTTCCCACCATAATCCCACAAAAGCATTTCAACACAAGAACAATAAACAGTCCTGGTCATTCGAAATCCAGGGGTGAGCTGTCGAACACGCCCCCCACCTCCTCCCAGAGCATCACAATATAATAATTACAGCAAATATGAAGGTGTTAAGTGGTAATATAAATTGTACGTGGCCTATCAGCGGCATCAACAGAGCTCTTCGAACTAAATAAAAGTACAGCAGGGATAAGCGGCACAGTGACGAGAGCAGAAGCAACAGGCTTTGGCTCAAAGGAGGCTTCGGTTCGGAAGAGGCGTTGGCTCTGTGTGAAGCGTCTGTTAAGGCTTCCTTTTTGGTTTTTTTCCTCTCTTACTGTACCATTTATATTGCTGTGCTGTGCTCTTTGTGCTGGAGCTCCTCAGGGCTGTGTACTGAGTCCCCTCCTTTACTCCCTGTATACCCATGACTGTATCGCCACCCGTAGCTCCAATCTGTTAATTAAATTTGCCGACAACACTACATTGATTGGCCTAATCTCAAACAATAACGAGGTGGCCTACAGGGAAGAAGTCATATCTCTGACACAGTGGTGTCAAGAAAACAACCTGTCCCTCAATGTTGCAAAAACAAAGGAGCTGGTTGTGGATTACAGGAAGAATGGAGATGGGCTAACCCTTATTGACATCAATGGATCTGGGGAACGCTTTAAGTTCCTTGGTATCCACATCACCGAGGACCCCACATGGTCTGTACATACTGGCTGTGTGGTGAAAAATGCACAACAGTGCCTCTTTCACCTCAGGTGGTTGAGGAAGCTTGGTATGGGCCTCCAAATCCTAAGAACTTTCTACAGGGGCACAATTAAGAGCATCCTGACTGGCTGCATCACTGTCTGGTATGGGAACTGTACCTCCCTCAATCGCAGGACTCTGCAGAGAGTGGTGTGGAAAGCCCAACACATCCGTAGTTGTGAATTTCCCATGATTCAGGACATTTACAAAGACAGGTGTGTAAAAAGGACCCGTAGGATCATTGGGGACCCAAGCCATTCCAACCACAATCTACTCTAGCTGCTACCATCCGGGAAATGGTACCGCAGCATAAAATCCAGGACCAACAGGCTCCGGGACAGCTTCTTCCACCAGGCCATCAGACTGATGAACTCACACTGATTTGAAAGTATTTCTAACATTGACTGTTCTATTTATAATAAATTATTATAAATTTCTATGATTGTACATTGCACATTGCACATTTAGACAGAGATGTAACGTAAAGATTTTTACTCCTCATGTATGTGAAAAATGTAAGAAATAAAGTCAGTTCAATTCTATCTTGGACACCTGGGTGACCCAGAGCCTTCCAGGGAACTACATCTGCACGAAGTGCATTCAGCTGCAGCTCCGTGAAGACTGTTAGGGATCTGGAGCAGCAGCTGGATGACCTTCAGCTTGTGCAGGAGAGTGAGGAGATCATTGATCAGAGTTACAGGGAAGTAGTAAACCCAAAGTTGCAGGAGGTGAGTAGCTGGGTGACTGTCAGGAGAAACGGAAATGTGAATAGGCTGTTAGAGCAGAGCACCCCTGTGGCCATTCCTCTCAAAAATAAGTATATCGTTTTGGATATTTTTGTGGGGGATGACCTCACGGGAATGCCACAGCGATCGGGCTACAGGCACTGACCATGTGTCCGTGGTGCAGAACGGAAAGAGAGAGAAGAAGGGAGCGGTAGTGATAAGGGACTCAATAGTGAGGAGAACAGACAGGAGATTCTGTGGACGTGTACGGGACAACCAGATAGTATGTTGCCTCCCAGGTACCAGGGTCAGGGATGTCTCAGATCGCGTCCACAGCATTTTGGAGGGGGAGGAGGAGCAGCCAGGTGTCTTGGTACATATTGGTACCAATGACATAGGAAGGAAAAGCAAAGAGGTCCTGAAGAGAGAATTTAGGGAGCTAGGTAGAAAGGATAGCAATTTCTGGATTGCTACCTGTGCCATGCACCAGTGAGGGTAGAATCAGGATGATTTGGCAGATAAATGTGTGGCTGAGAAGCTGGTGTAGGGGGCAGGGCTTCAGGTTCTTGGATCATTGGGATCTCTTCTGGGGGAGGTATGACCTGTTGAAAAGTGACAGGTTGCACCTGAACCCGAGGGGGACCAATTTCCTCATGGGCAGGTTTATTAGAGTCTTTGGGGAGGGTTTAAACTAATTTGGTGGGGGGGGGAATGGGAACCGGAGTGACGGGACTCAGGACTGGATGGATGGTAAAAAAAGTAAAGATAGTGTGCAGTCAGACTGTCAGGAAGAGCAGGCAGGTGATATGACATAATTGCAGCCCAGTGTGAGTATCAGTGCATTAGGGATGCAGAATCAAAAAGGTAGCAAATACAGTACTCAAAGTGTTATATCTCAATACATTGAGTATAAGAAATAAGGTGGATGATCTTTTTGCAATATTACAGATTGCTAGGTATGATGTTGTGGCCATCACTGAATCGTGGCTGGAAGATGGTTGTAGTTGGGAGCTGAATGTCCAAGGTTACACGTTATATCGGAGGGATAGGAAGGTGGGCAGAGGGGGCGTCATGGCTCTACTGGTAAAGAATGGCATCAAATCAGTAGGAAGATATGACATAGGATCAAAAGATGTTGAATCTTTGTGGGTTGAGTTAAGAAATTGCGAGGGTCAAAGGACCCTGATGGCAGTTATATACAGGCCTCACAACAGTATCTGGGATATGGACCACAGATTATATCAGGAAACAGAAAAACTGTGTCAAAAGGGCAATGTTATGACAGTCATGGGAGATTTTAACATGCAGGTAGACTGGGAAAATCAGGTTGGTAATGGATCTCAAGAGGGTGAACTTGATGAATGCTTATGAGATAGCTTTTTAGAACAGTTTGTCATTGAGCCTACTAGGGGATCAGCTATACTGGATTGTGTGTTAGGGATTAGCGAGCTTCAGGTAAAGGAATCCTCAGGAGACAGTGCTTATGATATGATTGAGTTCAACTTGAAATTTGATAGGGAGAAAGTAAAGTCTGACGTAGCAGTATTTCAGTGGAGTAAAGGGAATTACAGTGGTATGAGAGAGGAGTTGGCCGAAGTAAATTGGAAGGAGATGCTGGCCGTGCAGCAATGGCTTGAGTTTCTGGAAAAAATGCAGAAGGTGCAGGACAGGTGTATTCCAAAAATGGAGAAATACTCAAATGGTAAAATAGTACCACCATGGCTGAGAAGGGAAGTCAAAGCTATTGTAAAAGCAAAAGAAAGGGCATACAACAAAGCAAATATTAGTGGGAAGATAGAAGATTGGGAAGTTTTAAAAAACCTACAGAGAGCAACTAAAAGAATCAAAAGAAGGGAGAAGATGAAATATGAAAGCAAGTTGGCAAATAATATCAGAGTGGATAGGAAAAGCTTTTTCAAGTTTGTTAAAAATTAAAGAAATGAGAGTGGATATAGAACCACTAGATAATGAGGCAGGAGAAATAATAATGGGGGACAAGGAGATGGCTGATGAA
Source organism: Mobula birostris (assembly GCF_030028105.1). NCBI lineage: Eukaryota > Metazoa > Chordata > Chondrichthyes > Myliobatiformes > Myliobatidae > Mobula > Mobula birostris. The sequence goes on along the minus strand of NC_092402.1, from coordinate 83,750,430 downwards.
CTAAATGAGTATTTTTCATTAGTCTTCACTGTGGAAGACACTAGCAGTATGCCTGATATTGCAGTGTGTGAAGGAAGAGAAGTGGGTGCAGTTACTATTACAAGAGAGAAGGTGCTCAAAAAGCTGAAAGACCTAAAAGTACAAAAGTCATCCAGACCAGGTGAACTGCACCCTAGGGTTCTGAAAGAGGTAGCATTAGAGATTGTGGTGGTATTAGAAATGATCTTTCAAAAAATCATTGGACTACGGCATGGTGCCAGAGGACTGGAAAATTGCAAATGTCACTCCACTCTTTCAGAAGAGAGGAAGGCAGCAGAAAGGAAATTATAGACCAGTTAGCCTGACCTCACTGGTTGGGAAGATGTTGGAGTTAATTGTTCAGGATGAGGTGATGGAGTACTTGGTGACACAGGACAAGATAGTATAAGGTCAGCATGGTTTCCTTCAGGGAAAATCCTGCCTGACAAACCTGTTGGAATTCTTTGAGGAGATTACAAGCAGGATAGATAAGGAGGATGTAGTGGATGTTGTATATTTGGACTTTCAGAAGGCCTTTGACAAGGTGTCACACATGAGGCTGCTTACCAAGTTAAGAGCCCAAGGTATTGCAGGACAGTTACTAACATGGTTAGAGCATTGGCTGATTGGTAGGAGGCAGCGAGTGGGAATAAAAGGACCCTTTCCTGGTTGGCTGCCAGTGACTAGTGGTGTTCCGCAGGGTCGGTGTTGGGACTACTTCTTTATATGCTGTAGATCACTGATTTAGATGATGGAATAGATGGCTTTGTTGCCAAGTTTGCAGATGATATGAAGACTGGTGGAGGGGCAGGTAGTGTTGAGGAAACAGGTAGGATGCAGAAGGACTTAGACAGATCAGAAGAATGGGCAAGACCGTGGCAAATAAATTACAATGTTGGAAAATATATGGTTATACACTTTTGTAGTATAAATAAATGTGTGGACTATTCTCTAAACGGGAAGAAAATCCAAAGATCTGAGATGCAAAGGGACTTGGGAGTCCTTGTGCAGAACATCCTAAAGGTTAACTTGCAGGTAGAGTTGGTGGTGAGGAAGGCAGATGCCATGTTAGCATTCATTTCAAGAGGTCTAGAATACAAGGGCAAGGGTGTGGTTCTAAGGCTTTATAAGGCAATGGTGAGGTCTCACTTTGTGTATTGTGAACAGGTTTGGGCCCCTCGTCTTAAAAAATGTGCTGGTATTGGAAAGGGTCCAGAGGAGGTTCACAATGATGATTTCAGGAATAAAAAAGTTATTATACAAGGAACGTTCAATGGCTCTGGGTCTGTATTTGCTGGAATTCTGAGGGTTAAGGGGGGATCTCATTGAAACCTTTCGAATGTTGAAAGGCCTAGACAGAGTAGATGTGGAAAGGATGTTTCCCATGGTGGGAGAGTCTTGGAGAAGAGAGCACAGCCTCAGGATATGGGAGTGTCCTTTCAAAACAGAGATGTGGAGAAATTTCTTTAGCCAAAGGGCAGTGAATTTGTGGAATTTGTTGCTACATGCAGCTGTGGAGACCAGGTCATTGGGTGTATTTAAGGGAGAGATTGATTGGTTCTTAATTGGACATGGCATCAAAGGGTATGTGATGAAGGCTGGGAATTGGTATTGAGTGGGAGAAAAAGAAAAGGATCAGCCATGATTGAATGGTGGAACAGACTCGATGGGCTAGATAGCCTAATTCTGATCCTATGTCTTATGGTCTTATAAACATAGATAAAAGAAAGTAAATGATTATAAAATACCGCAAAAAACCCAGAAGAACAAAAGGCAGTGACTGAAAATTGGAACTCCTGGTAAAAGCTCTGTGGGAATAGCATATCTGAAAATAGAAAAAAAAATCTGGTGAATAGCATAGTGTCAATAGGGTCTAATGTCTTTAGCTTCCTTTTCTAAATTCTAGTTGAAAACATGAAACAAGAAGAATATCCTGTGAAGATCCAATGTACTAAAATATATATCTCAAGTATGCTTCTTGCTGTTTCAGTATTAATGATCTGTTTGTTTGGTGACAGTCATGGGACATAATCCAATTATCTCCAAATAGATCAGAATGGAACGTGTAGCACCAATAAAACTGGTTCTAGCCAATTGACTTTAAGCTTCATCTAGAAAAAAAAAGCTGCAGATTAGGTGGGGGAATTGCAGATCACACATTATGGCTGCCTTCAGAATTGCATGGGAGCAGATAGTTGGGGTAGTGTCAGCCAGGTAGGAGACTCCCTGCACGACCAAGCTAGGCCTAAGAAGTATTTCATGATCTAATGGGATACATCAAGGTGAGCAGTACACCAAGGTAAAAGCTGTTCTTTCCTTCTCTCATTAACTCAAAAACCAACAGGCACACACAAAACCTCCCCTCCCCTTACATATTCACAAACAGACATAGATAAAACAGATAGAGCAACACACACAAAATGCTGGAGGAACTCAGCTGGTTAGGCCGCATCTATGGCAAGAGTCAATGTTTTGACCCAAGACCTTTCACCAGGACTGGAGTCAAAAAAATGAGAAGTCAGAGTAAGAAAGTTGGGGGGTGGGGTGGAGGGAGGAAAAAATATAAGGTGGTAGGTAATTGGTGAAACCAGGAGAGGGGGAGGGGTGAAGTAAAGAGCTGGGAAGTTGATTAGTGAAAGAGATAAAGACCTGGAGAAGAGGAATTCTGAGAGGGTCAGAAGGCCATAGAAGAAAGGGAAGGGGGAGGAACACCAGAGGGAGGTGATGGGCAGGTAAGGAGATATGGTGGGAAAGAGAAATGGGAATGGGGAATAGGGAATGGTGAAGGAGAGGAGTCCATTAATGGAAGTTTGAGAAATCAATGTTCATGCCATCAGGTTGGGGGCTCCCCAGATGGAACATAAGGTGTAGCTCCTCCAACCTCAGTGTGGCCTCATTGCAGCAGTAAGGAGGCCATGGACTGACATGTCACTCAGAATGGGAAGTGGAATTATAATGGGTGGCCACTGGGCAATTCCACTTTTTCTACGGATGGAGCATAGGTGCTCAGCGAAGTGGTCTCCCAATCTACGTCGGGTCTCCAGCATTTTGTGTGTGTTGCTTGGATTTCCAGCATCTGCAGATTTTCTCTTGTTTGTAAATATATAGGGTCTTTTATTCCCCAGACTAGGGGAGTCCAGAACTAGAGGGCACAGGGCACAGGTTTAAGGTGAAAGGGGAGAGATAAATAAATGTGTCCTAAGGTCTGTCAACTAGCACCAGCTCTATCTCTACATATTGAGACAATGGTGGAATAACTTGAGTGTCACAAGGTTGTCTACCCAGTTTCTGGAAAAGTTCTAGTTTTGCAGGTGCAATATAAGATGATGTCCACCCTCATGAGGGTATTGAATCATATTCCAGGCAGCACAACTCATCTCAGCTTCAGTCCTAATCCATTCCTTTAATTGGCCATGGGCAGCATGCAGAAGTTGACCTACTTAGTTTCGCCACACATAAGAGATATATACTGCTTGGCATTTGGACACTCAGATCTACAGGTGAACACGGAAACGCATAAGAGTGTTTTATTTTAGTGAATGTTAAAACCAATATATTCTTAAATTTGCTATTTTTACAAAGAGTTCTTGACGATGGTTTTCTTGAAAATTGTTCTCATTTCATGCTATTAAATGCTTTATAGAGCAGATGGTGTGGTAGCTGCTGGCAATATTGTAATGTTACACCTACCAAAAATGTCAAAGTGGATTGTTGCCAACAGTGTGACCACTATGGTAACCATTGAACAAGTATTTCCAGATTGAATGATGTTGTCACAACCATGGATTCGGCAGTGCAGCAGATTCAGCAATTGCGCTCGTGGATATGCACGAGTCAGCTAATTATTATTTCATTGTGACAGTATTTAACTGCATCCTTTGTTATTGTAGCACTTGTTGAGACTTGAGCAAAGCACAGCAATGTTACACTGCCTGCTTGCATTCAACTTTGCCTGAGCAATTGGACTGTGGAGTCAACTGGCTCTGAAGACTAGTGGTATTCATTTTATATTGGGATAAAAGACCTTATGGTGAGAAGGCGGGGGAGTGGGACTAAATGGGAGAACGGATCAGCTCATGATAAAATGGCGGAGCAGACTCGATGGGCCAAATGGCCGACTTCTGCTCCTTTGTCTTATGGTCTTATATTTAGTTATTCCTTTCACCTGCTGTGTTGGCTTCGTTTTCCATTTGAGAGTTTTAATTAATGGCCTTGTTTGGCTTAGCATTTATTGTTTCCCTTCCCCTCTATACTCTGTTCGCATAAAAGTCTGTGAACTATTGACCCACTTCAGTATCTCACTCTCCACACTTGGGCCAGATCCGAACCAGGTGACAGATGTAGTCCAAGGTCAAAATAAAACAACCATCTCAAATTTGGCAGCTGAGAAAAAATGCACCCACTGCTTCTGATACAAATAGTAAGTGAGCTCTCTAAATAAAAATTTGATCTTCAGGTATATCTCATCTTCCAGGTGCCTATCATGTCAATTCTCCATTCCAGTCCCGTTCTGATTTTTTTGTCTGTGGTATCCTGTTTTGAAAAGGTCTAATATAAGCTTGAGGAACAGTATGTCATCATATTGCAATCTTGTGATATTAGATTTAGTAATTTCAGGTAAATTTTTCTGTTTGCAGATTATAGCCTATTACTTTTAAAACTCACTCTTAAACAACAGACTGCAGGTATGCAACATTGATTTTGTTGCCTTTAATTTTTTTTCAGATTATTAACTCCTGTGTATATAAAACATAGCCTTTGAAATACGAGTCTTAGAGTCAAATGGAGTGGTAGCTCACCACATTGACCATCAGGCACCCAACTATACTAATCCCAATGATAGACTTCTCTGCCTTAACATTAAGTGTTCACCTAGATACTTCTTGACAGGAGTTCAGTGATTGCCCAAGTGTGGAGGGAGAGATGCACAGAAGAGGAATGGACAGTTCACTGAGTTTTAATAATACTGTACAGAACAAAGAATAATAATAAACACTAGGCCAACTAAAAACACTCAAACTAATGAAAAAGTAACACCACCACTGTAGCTTGAAGGCAGTAACCTAGAACTATATTAATACTGGTCCTTTAACAGTCTCTATATAAATCATTAACCTTCTTTGACCAGTGACCAATCCAGATATTGGAAGCTTGAGAGGAGAGAATTTCACTCAGGTCCACAGCCTGAGGAGTAAAAGTCAGCAGCAGATTGCGGTAGCGTAATTGAGCTTTGACCAGTGACCAATCTGCATTTGGGATTGATTTAGTAAGAGCAAATTAAAGGAAGGTAGGAGCAAGCACTACGGCTGTCGTCAGAGTGGATAGAGTCAGAGTGGTTATCTTGAGGCTTTAGCACTTCAAGGCTTCACTGAAGACAAAGCAAAGGAAAGAAAGGCACTTGGTCAAATTATTTTTTTCCCTTCCTTTCTGTATATCTGCTCAGTTAGGACAGTAAGGGTGCCAGGCAGAATAGTGGAATGCTCCTCTTGCGGGATGTGGAAAGGCAGAGAGACCCCCAGTGTCCCTGATGACTACAACTGCAAGAAGTGCATCCAGCTGCAGCTTCTAACAAGCAACGTTAAGGAGTTGGGGCTGGAACTGGATGAACTCCAGATCAAAAAGGGATCCTATTCTGGCTGGCTGCCGGTTACCAGTGGAGTTCCACAGGGGTCAGTGTTGGAACTGTTGCTTTTTACGATGTATGTCAATGGTTTGGGCTACAGTATTAGTGGATTTGTGGCTAAATTTGCCGACGATACAAGGATAGTTGGAGGAGTGGGTAGTGTTGAGGAAACAGAGAGCCTGCAGAGAGACTTAGATAGTTTAGGGGAACAGGCAAAGAAGTGGCAAATGAAATACAATGTTGGAAAGTGTATGGTCATGCACTTCGGTGGAAGAAATAAACAGGCAGACTACTATTTAGATGGAGAGAGAATTCAAAATGCAGAGACGCAAAGGGACTTGGGAGTCTTTGTGCAAGATACCCCAAAGGTTAATCTCCAGGTTGAGTCGGTTGTGAAGAAGGCAAATGCAATGTTGGCATTCATTTCTACTGGTATAGAATATAAAAGCAAGGATGTGATGTTGAGGCTCTATAAGGCACTCGTGAGACCACACTTGGAGTATTGTGTGCAGTTTTGGGCTCCTTATTTTAGAAAAGATATACTGACATTGGAGAGGGTTCAGAGAAGATTCACGAGAATGATTCCAGGAATGAAAGGGTTACTGTACGAGGAACGTCTGGCAGCTCTTGGGTTGTATTCCCTGGGGTTCAGGAGAATGAGGGGGGATCTTATAGAAACATTCCGAATGTTAGAAGGCCTGAACAGACTAGATATGGCAAAGTTATTTCCCGTGGTAGGGGAGTCTATGACATGAGGGCACAGCTTCAGGATTGAAGGATGTCCTTTTGGAGCAGAGATGTGGAGAAATTACTTTAGTCAGAGGTTGGTAAATCTGTGGAATCTGTTGCCACGAGTGGCTGTGGAGGCCAAGTCATTGGGTGCATTTAAGGCAGAGATAGATAGGTTCTTCATTAGCCAGGGCATCAAAGGGTATGGGGAGAAGGCAGGGGGGTGGGGATGACTGGAAGAATTGGATCAGCCCGTGATTGAATGGTGGAGCAGACTCGATGGGCTGAATGGCCTACTTCTGCTCCTATATCTTATGGTTTTATGGTCTTATCATTTGGGAGGCTGAAGGGGTGATAGATAGGACATATAAAGAGGTAGTTATACCCAAGGTGCAGGACACCGGAAACTGGGTGACTGTCAGGAAGAGGAAAGGGGTTAAGGAACCAGTGCAGAGTATCTCTGTAGCCATCCCCCTCAACAACAGGTTACTGTAGGGGGGGGGGGGAGGGAATGACCGAGCAGAGGAAATTCACGGTGATCGGGTCTCTGGCACTGAGTCTGACTCTGTGACTCAGAAGGGAAGGAGAAAAAGAGCACACTGTGGTGATAGGGCATTCATTATTTAGGGGAACGGACAGGATGTTCTATGGGTGAGAATGAGATTCCCAGATGGTATGTAGCCTCCTGGGTTTCAGGGTCTTGGATATCTCGGATCAAATCTTCAGCATTCTTAAGTGGGAGGGTGAACACCAAGAAATCGTGATCCATGTAGGTACCGATGACATGGGTAGGATGAGTGACAAGGTTCTGCAAAGAGGTTTCAGGGTGTTAGGTGCTGAGTTAAAGGGCAGGATCGCCAGGGTTGTGATCTCAGGATTGCTACCCATGCCATGTACTAGTGAGGCCAGAACTAGGAAGATTATACAGTTTAACATGTGGATAAGGGGTTGCTGTAGGAAAGAGGGCAAAAGATTTTTGGATCATTGGGCTCTCTTCCAGGGAAGGTGGGACCTGTACAGAAGAGACAGTTTGCACCTGAACTGGAAAGAGGACAAATATCCAAGCAGGAAGGCTTGTTAATGCTGCACAGTGGGCTTTAAACTAGAGTTCCAGATGGGTAGGAACCAGAGTGCCGGAACAGTTAGTGGAGAGGTTGTGGAGGCAGATGTTGGTAAGACCTCAGGCAAAGTCAGGAATCAAAAGATTGATCATGGTGCGACTAGTGCATTGCAGGAAAGGCAGATGAGTTTAGGGCATGGATTAACACCTGGAATTATAATGTTGTAGCCATGAGTGGGACTTTGTTGCAGTAGAGACGGTACTGACAGCTCAATATTCTTGGGTTCTGTTGTTTTAGATGTGACAGAAAAGGAGGGATTAAAGGTGAATGGATGGCATTATTAGTCAGGGAAAATGTCATGGCAGTGCTCTCATAGGACAGACTGGAGAACTTGATTTGAGGTGTTATGGTTGGAACTGAGAAATAAGAAAGGTATGATCATGTCAGTGGGGCTATATTACAGACCACCCAATGGTCCCAGAGATTTAGAGGAACAAATTTGTACAGAAGTCATAGACTGCTGCGCAAAACATAAGGTTGTTATAGTAGGTGATTTTAACTTTCCACATACTGACTGGGAATCCATACTGTAAAAGGACTAGATAGGAAAGAGTTTGTCAAACATGTTCAGGAAAGTTTCCTTCATCAGAACATAGAAGTCCCAAAGAGATAGTATGCGATACCAGATCTGTTATTAGGGAATGAAACAGGGCAGGTGACAGAAGTTTGTGTAGGGGATCACTTTGCATCCAGTTGAAGGGTGCTGTGAGCCAAGCCAATGATGTGAAACTCGATGGCTGTTAAAAGTGCAGATATAGTTTTCAACAGTGGAGGGCTGGAAATTGGAGAAAGACAGGCAGAATTTCAAAGGTAGAAATTAGCACGTTGAAATAATTTTAAGAATGCTCTTTTAATGCCAAAAGATACAGATGGCAGAAAAGTTTGCATCTTCGGTTAATATTAAGATAGAATGTCATGAAAGATTGACACTAGGTTATGACTACATGGATACACAGAAAGGGACCTTCTTACAATGCCTGACATTCAGAGACTCAGAAATACAAATATTGAATGTTGAAAAATCTCAGCCTTAAATTCCAATCTAAAAGAGCATGGTTTCTATTGCACTTTAGAGCAGATCCAAACTTCTTATTTTCGTTAATAATCCACTTTTCAGTTCAGATTTTCCACTGAGCAATAGATTTCACAAATGGAAATTATTTGTTTTAAAATATGAAAGCATACTTTGGTTCAAGTTGAAGCAAGTTGAAGCTAGTTACTGGCAATAGAAAGGGTATTTGAAGAAAAACCCATTACAAATCTTCAAATAAAGTAATTAAAAGACAATAAAATGACAAATATTGAAACTCCAATTTATAAACTACATACTTATTCAAAAGCATACCCTTCAGCTCTATGTAATAGTTGAAATACACACTTATATTTGATAAATTTAACATCTTTTACAACCAATAATGAAAAAAACATACATTTTGATAACACCTTTCATGCCCTCAAGATTTCCGACAGCATTTTACAAACAACAAAATACTTTAGAAATTTAGGCACTATTGTAGGGAATGTGGCAGCCAACGTTTATACTGTGAAAATGTATAAACTCCATTGAACTCATAGCTTGCTTGAGCCAGTGATCTTCACTAACCAGCTGCCAATATTGCAAAAGCTCTTCAATGTAAGAGTCACGTTAACCGTTAATTTAACCCATTTATTCATTGCATCCAGTTTTAATCCAGAGTCTGGCCCTGTGACTCAGAAGTGCAGGGAAAGGAAGAGAATGGCAGCAATGATAGGGGACTCGATAGTTAGGGGGGGTCAGACAGGTGATTCTGTGGACGCAGGAAAGAAACACGGATGGTGGTTTGCCTCCCAGGTGCCAGGGTCAGGGATGTTTCTGATCGCGTCCATGATATCCTGAAGTGGGAAGGTGAACAGCCAGAGGTCATGGTACATATTGGTACCAACAGCATAGGTAGGAAAAGGGAGGAGGTCCTGAAAGCAGACTACAGGGAGTTAGGAAGGAAGTTGAGAAGCAGGACCTCAAAGGTAGTAATCTCGGGATTACTGCCTGTGCCACGTGACAGTGAGTATAGGAGTAGAATGAGGTGGAGGATAAATGCGTGGCTGAGGGATTGGAGCAGGGGCAGGGATTCAGATTTCTGGATCATTGGGACCTCTTCTGGGGCAGTGTGACCTGTACAAAAAGGATGGGTTGCACTTGAATCTGAGGGGGACCAATATCCTGGCAGGGAGGTTTGCTAAGGCTATTGGAGAGAGTTTAAACCAGAATTGCTGGGAGGTGGGAACTGAACTGAAGAGACGAGAGAAGGGGTGGTTGGCTTGCAATAGAGAAAGCTTGTAGACAGTGCGAGACGGAGGATAGGAAGTGATAGAGAAGGGACGCACTCAGACTGATGGTTTGAGATACGTATATTTCAATGCAAGGAGTATCATGAACAAAGTGAAAGGGCTTGGAGCACGGGTCAGTACTTGGAGCATGGGTCAGTACTTGGAGCTATGATGTTGTGGCCATTACAGAGACTTGGATGGTGCAGGAATGGTTACTTCGAGTGCCAGGCTTTAGATGTTTCAGAAAGGACAGGGAGGGAGACAAAAGAGGTGGGGGCATGGCACTGCTGATCAGAGATAGTGTCATGGCTGCAGAAAAGGAGGAAGTCATGTGGGTGGAAGTTAGGAACAGGAAAAGGTCAATAATTCGACTGGGTGTTTTATTATAGACCACCCAATAGTAACAGGGACATCAAGGAGCAGATAGGGAGACAGATTCTGGAAAGGTATAATAATAACAGGGTTGCCGTGATGGGAGATTTTAATTTCCCCAATATTCATTGGCATCTCCCTAGAGCAAGGGGTTTAGATGGGGTGGAGTTTGTAAGGTGAATTCAGGAAGGTTTCCTGACAGAATATGTAGATAAGCCTACAAGAGGAGAGGCTGTACTTGATCTGGTATTGGGAAATGAACCTGGTCAGGTGTCAGGTCTCTCAGTGGGAGAGCATTTTGGAGATAGCAATCTCAATTCTATCTCCTTTAACACAGCATTGGAGAGGGATAGGGACAGACAAGTCAGGAAGGCCTTTAATTGGAGTAAGGGGAAGTATGAAGCGATCAGGCAGGAACTTGGAAGCATAAATTGGGAACGGATGTTCTTAGGAAAATGTACGGCACAAATGTGGCAAACGTTCAGGGGGTATTTGTGTGGTGTTCTGCGTAGATACATTCCAATGAGACACAGAAAGGATGGTAGGGTACAGGAATCATAGTGTACAAAGGCTGTAGAAAATCTAGTCAAGAAGAAAAGAAAAGCTTATGAAATGTTCAGAAAACTGGGTAATGATGGAGATCTAGAAGATTGTAAGGCTAACTGGAAGGAGCTGAAGAATGAAATTAGGAGAGCCAGAAAGAGTCATGAGAAGGCCTTGGTGGACAGGACTAAGGAATACCCCAAGGCATTCTACAAGTATTTGAAGAGCAAGAGGATAAGACATGAGAGAATAGGACCAATCAATTGTGACAGTGGAAAAGTGTGTATGGAACCGGAGGAGATAGCAGAGGTACTTAATGAGTACTTTGCTTCAGTATTCACTACAGAAAAGGATCTTGGTGATTGTAGGGACGATTTTCAGCTGACTGAAAAGCTTGAGCATATAGACATTTAGAAGGAGGATGTTCTGGAACTTTTGGAAAGCATCAAGTTGGATAAGTCACCAGAACCGGATGAGATATACCCCAGGCTACTGTGGGAGGTGAGGGAGGAGATTGTTGAGCCTCTGGAAATGATCTTTGCATCATCAATGGGGATGGGAGAGGTTCCGGAGGATTGGGGGGTTTGGAGATGTTGCTCCTTTATTCAAGAAAGAGAGTAGGGATAGCCCAGGGAATTATAGGCCAGTGAGTCTTACTTCAATGGTTGGTAAATTGATGGAGAAGATCCTGAGAGGCAGGATTTATGAACATTTGGAGAGGCATAATATGATTAGGAATAGGCAACATTGCTTTGTCAAAGGCAGGTCATGCCTCACGAACCTGATTGAATTTTTTGAGGATGTGACTGAGCACATTGATGAAGGAAGAGCAGTAGATGTAGTGTATATGAATTTCAGCAAGGCATTTGATAAGGTACCCCATGCAAGGCTTATTGAGAAAGTAAGGAGGCATGGGATCCAAGGGGACATTGCTTTGTGGATCCAGAACTGGCTTGCCCACAGAAGACAGAGTGGTTATAGATGGGTCATCTTCCGCATGGAGGTCAGTGACCAGTGGTGTGCCTCAGGGATCTGTTCTGGGACCCCTTCTGTTTGTGATTTTTATAAATGACCTGGATGAGGAAGTGGAGGGATGTGTTAGTCAATTTGCTGATGACATAAAAGTTGGGGGTGTTGTGGATATTCTGGAGGGCTGTCAGAGGTTACAGCGGGACTTTGATAGGATGCAAAACTGGGCTGAGAAGTGGCAGATGGAGTTCAATCCAGATGTGTGAAGTGGTTCATTTTAGTAGGTCAAATATGATGGCAGAATATAGTATTAATGGCAAGACTCCTGGCAGTGTGGAGGATCAGAGGGATCTTGGGATCCGAGTCCATAGGACACTCAAAGCTGCTGCGCAGGTTGACTCTGTAGTTAAGAAGGCATACAGTGCATTGGCCTTTATCAATCGCGGGATTGAGTTTAAGAGCTGAAAGGTAATGTTGCAGCTATATAGGACCCTGGTCAGACCCCACTTGGAGTACTGTGCTCAGTTCTGGTCACCTCACTACAGGAAGGATGTGGAAACCATAGAAAGGGTGCAGAGGAGATTTACAGGAACGTTGCCTGGAATGGGGAGCATGTCTTATGAGAATAGGTTGAGTGAACTTTGGCTTTCTTCCTTGGAGCGACAGAGGATGAGAGGTAACCTGATAGAGGTGTACAAGATGATGAGACCCATTGATCGTGTGGATAGTCAGAGGCTTTTTTCCAGGGCTAAGATAGCTCTCATAAGCGGCACAGTTTTAAAGTGCTTGGAAGAAGGTACAGAGGAGATGTCAGGGGTAAGTTTTTTTTTACACAGAGAGTGGTGAGTGCGTGGAATGGGCTGCCGGCGACGGTGGTGGAGGCGGATATGATAGGGTCTTTTAAGAGACTTTTGGATAGGTACATGGAGCTTAGAAAAATAGAGGGCTATGGGTAACCCTTGATAATTTCTAAAGTAAGTACATGTTCGTCACAGCATTGTAGTACGAAGGGCCTGTATTGTGCTGCAGGTTTTCCATGTTTCTATGCTTCTCTTTCACCTTTTGCCTCCTAATGATTTTTAGTTGCTCACTGTAGGTTTTTATAAGCTTCCCAAACCTCTGTCTTCCCACTAATTTTTGCTTTGTTGTCTGCCCTCTCTTCTGCTTTTACATTTGCTTTGACTTCCTTTGTCAACCACGGTTGTACTATTTTGCCATTTGAGTATTCTTCATTTTTGGAATACTTCTATCATACCTTCCTCATTTTTCCTACAAACTCAAGCTATTGCTATTTTGCTGTCATCCCTGCTAGCATCTCCTTCCAACTTACTTTGGCCAACTCCTTTTTCAGACCACAGTAATTTCCTTTTTTCTAGTGAAATACTGTTTCATCAAAATTTATTTTCTCCCTATCAAATTTCAAGTTGAAGTCAATCATCTTGTGATCACTGTCTCCTGAGGGTTCTTTTACCTCAAACTCCCTAATTACCTCCGGTTCATTACATTACACCCAATCCAGTATAGCTGATCCCAAAAGGCCATAAGACCACAACCACGTCGGTGCAAAATTCGGCCATTCAGCCCATCGAGTCAGCTCTGACATTCCATCAAGGCTGATCTTGGATCCCACTCAACCCCATACACCTGTCTTCTTGCCATATCCTCTGATACCCTGATCAATCAGGAAATGATTAACTTCCGCCTTAAAAATACCCCCGGATCTGGCCTCCACTGCAGTCTGTGGCATAGCATTCCACAGATTCACCACTCTCTTGCTAATATAGTTCCTTCTTACCTCTGTTCTGAAGGGTTGCCCCTCAATTTTGAGACTGTGCCCTCCAGTTCTGGATACCCCCACCATAGGAAGCATCCTCTCCACATCCACCTTATCTAGTCCTCTCAACATTCGGTAGGTTTCAATGAGATTTTATTTATTTTCAAGTGGGTTGTTTACAAATATCACCAGCCTTCAACGATCATCAGATTGCAAGGACTGCTGCAAATCTGTTGCCAAAATGAATCAACAGCTTGTTCCTTATGTTTTAGGCAGTTCCACTGGGTTTAAAATAGAAGTAGGTAATAGTGCTGCAGGGAAGGTGTTCTCTTGAGGAACACACCCTGCTCACCTCAGTCAGGTAGATTTTGTACTTTTCATGTCCCTCTCCTTCCTTCTGGTGAGTATACAATTGGTCTTAATCTTTCTAGGGTCCTGTAGATTTGCTTTCTTTTGATAACATTGCAGAGATCTTCCAGAAAGAAATGAACTTATTGATATAATGGTGGCAGTGATTTGACAGGGAATGTGAGTGTGGGTTGGGGTTGGGGGGAAGGGGGAGCTGTTAAACAGAGGATTTACCCTCTGGTCTATTCTGCAATTCGATCCTGAAGCATAACTCTGTACGTGCTGGCCAGAGACTGCAGGGGACCGTTTTGCTTAAGGCGGCTGTATCCTCAGGAAGCCACAAAGTGCTTGTAGCTTTACTCACCACCCTTGTATTGCCATGCCACAAGGTTGGCAAAGCATTGAGTCTTAAAGGTGTGCGTGTCGAAACTGACTATCCCCTAGTAGACTCAATTACAAACTGCCCTAAAAAGCCATCTCATATGCATTCAACAAACTCACTCTCTTGAAATCCATTTCCAACCTGATTTTCCCAATTGACCTGCATGTTAAAATGTCCCATGACTATCAGAACATTGCCTTTTTGACACACCTTTTCTATTTCCTGTTGTAATCTGTAGTCGACCTCCCGGCCACTGTTGGGAGGCCTGTATATAACTGTCATCAATGTCCTGTTACCCTTGCAGTTTCTTAACTCAACCCACAAGGATTCAACATCTTCTGATCCTTTGTCACATCTCTCTACTGATTTGATGCCATTCTTTACCAGCAGAGCCACACCACCCCCTCTGCCCACCTTCCTCTCCCTCTGATACTGACAGCAATCCAGAAATTACTACCCAGGAAGTCCTGCTTCTCAGCTTTCTAGCTAGCTCTCTAAATTCTCTTTTCAGGACCTCTTTGCTTTTCCTTCCTACGTCATTGGTACCAATATGTACCAAGACACCTAGCTGCTCTCCCTCCCTCTCCTAAATGTTGTGGATATGATCCAAGACATTCTTGACCCTGGCACCTGGGAGGCAACATACCATCCAGGTGTCCCATTGACACCCACGGAAACTCTTGTCTGTTCCCCTGACTATCGAGTTCCTATCACTAACACTCCCCTCTTCTCCCTTTTTCCCTTCTGCACCATGGACCCATGGACAGTGCTAGTAACCCAGTCTCTGTGGAATTCCCCTGAAAGGTCATTCCCCACAACAGTATCCAAAATGGTTTTCTTATTATTGAGGGGAATGGCCACAGGGGTGCTCTGTGCTAACTGCCTATTTACATTTCCATTTCTTTCATTGACCAGATAGTCTGATCTCAATGGTTGGAAAGATGTTGGAGACGATTGTTAAGGATGTGGTTTTGGGGTACAGGGAGGCGCATGATAAAATAGGCTGTAGTCAGCATGGTTTCCTCAAGGGAAGATCTGGTCTGACAAATCTACTGGAATTTTATGAAGAAATAACAAGCAGGATAGACAAAGAAGAACATAGAACATAGAGCATTACAGCATAGTACAGGCCCTTCAGCCCACAATGTCATGCCAACCTTAACCTATTCTTAGATCAATCTAACCCCTCCCTCCTACGTAGCCCACCATTTTTTTCTTTCATCTACGTGTCTATCTTAAAGAGTTTTTTAAATGCCCCTAATGCACCTGACCCTACCATCACAGTTGGCAGGTCATTCAATGCTCTGTGTAACGAACTTTGCTCTGACATCCCCCACTCACCTTCAATTTATGATCCCTTGTATGAGCCATTTCTGCCTGGTAAAAGTCTCTGGCTGTCCACTCAATCTATGACTCTTAGCATCTTGTACATCTCTATCAAGTCACCTCTCATTCTCCTTCTCTCCAAAGAGAAAAGACCTGGCTCACTCAAACTATCCTCATAAGACACACTCTCTATTCCAGGCAGCCTCCTGGTATATCTCTCTAAAGCTTCCATATCCTTCCTATAATGAGGCGACCAGAAATGAACACAATACTCTAAGCGTTTGACCAACCAGGATTTTATAGAGCTGCAACATTACCTCATGGCTCTTGAACTTAGTCCTCCAACTAATGAAGGCCAACACTCCATATGCCTTCTTAACTAACCTATCAACTTAAGTGGCAACTTTGAAGGACCGATGGACATGCACCCTAAATCTCTCTGTTCCTCCACACTGTCAAAAATCTTGCCATTAACCCTGTATTCTGCCTTCAAATTCAACCTTCCAAAGTAAATCACTTCACCCTTCTGCAGAGGCTGTTGACTACCTGGAATGAGCTATTAGAGTCAGGTGGGTACAATTGCAATATTTAAAGAGGCATTGGGATAGATACATGGAAGTGAGGGCTTGAGGCTTATGGAACTAACACAGACATTTGGGACTAACAGGGAACGTTCTGTGGTCAGCATGGACCAGTTGGGTTCAAAGGCTTGTTTCTGTGCTGTATTTCTCTATGGTTCTACACTAAATGGCCACTTTATTAGGTACCTCCTGTTACTAACAAAGTTGCCACTGAGTGCGTGTTTGTGGTCTTTTGCTGCTGTAGCATTGTGCATTCAGAGGTGCTCTTCTGCACTCCACTGTTTTAACACGTGGTTATTTGAGGTACTGTCACATTCCAGTCTGGCCAGTCTCCTCCACATTTTCACCCACAGGCATACCGCTCACCAGACTTTTTGTTTTGGTTTTCGCACTATTCTCTGTAAACCCTAGAGACAGGAGAGCAGCAGTTTCTGAGATACTGGCACCAATAATTATTCCACCGTCAAAGTCACTTAGATCACATATTTTCCCCATGCTGACGCTTGGTCAGAACAACAACCTAACCCCTTGACCATGCCTGGATGCATTCATGTATTGAGTTGCTGCCACGTGATTGGTTAATTAGATATTTGCATTATTAAGCAAGTGTACAGAGCTGCTTAACAAGCTGTGAACCCATGGTTTTATAGGAAAGATTCTCGTATTAATAAAGCAATAGATGATTGGCAGGAGGCAAAGAGTGGGAATAAAGAGAGCCTTTTCTGATTTGGCTGCTGGAGACTAGTGATGTTCCACAGGGGTCTGTGATGGGACCAATTCTTTTTACATTATATGTCAATGATTTGGATGATGGAATTGATGGCTTTGTTGCAAAGTTTGCAGACGATATGAAGATAGGTGGAGGGGCAGAGAGGCTACAGAAAGACTAAAACAGATTAGGAGAATAGTCAAAGAAATGGCAGATGGAATACAGTGTCTGGAAGTGAATGTTTATACACTTAGGAGGAAGAAAGGAAATAGGTGAGTATTTTAAAATGCAGAGAAAATTTTCAAAAAATGGCGTCCTTGTGAAGAGTCCCGGAAAGGTTAATTTGCAGGTAGAGTTTATGGTGTGGAAAGCAAAGGCAATATTAGCATTTATTTCAAGAGGAATAGAATATACTGTAAAAACAAGGATGTAATGTTGAAACATGAGAAAGCACTGGTGAGGCCTCTCTTGGAGTATAGTGAGCAGTTTTGGGATGTTTATCTTAGAAAGGAAGAGTTGACACAATGGAGGGCTCAAAGGAGCTGCAAAAATGATTCCAGGATTGAATGGCTTGCCATATGAATTGATATCCCAATTTTAATCCAACTGCATCTTGCTCAGTCACGCTGTCTGTATCTCCCAATCTTCATTAATCTGCATCTTGCCCAGAAACACAGACTATATCTACCAGTCTTCATCAATCTGCATCTTGCTCAGTCACACTAACGATATCTCCCAAAATGCATCACTCTGCATCTTGCTCTCACACTGACTGTATCTCCCAGATTTCATCAGTCTGCATCTTGCTCAGTCACACTGACAATATCTCCCAATTTTCATCTGTCTGCATCTTACTCTGTCACACTGACTATATCTCCCAATCTTCATCAGTCTGCATTTTGCTCAGTCACACTGACTATATCTCCCAATCTTCATTAATCTGCATCTTGCTCAGTTGCACTGACTATATCTCCCAATATTCATCAATCTGCATCTTGCTCAGTCACACTGACTATATCTCCCAATTTTCATCTGTCTGCATCTTACTCTGTCACACTGACTATATCTCCCAATCTTCATCAGTCTGCATTTTGCTCAGTCACACTGACTATATCTCCCAATCTTCATTAATCTGCATCTTGCTCAGTTGCACTGACTATATCTCCCAATATTCATCAATCTGCATCTTGCTCAGTCACACTGACTATATCTCCGAGACTTCATCAATCCGCATCTTGCTCAGTCACACTGACTATATCTCCCAATCTTCCTCAATCTGCATCTTGCTCAGTGACACTGACTATATCGCCCAGTCTTCATTAATCTGCATCTTACTCAGTCACACCGACTATATCTCCCAATCTTCATTAATCTGCACCTTGCTCAGTCACACTGACTACATCTCCCAGTCTTCATTAATCTGCATCTTGCTCAGTCACACTGACTATATCTCCCAATCATCATCAATCTGCATCTTGCTCAGTCACACTGACTATATCTCCCAATCTTCATCAATCTGCATCTTGCTCAGTCAGACTGACTATATCTCCCAGATTTCATCAATCTGCATCTTGCTCAGTCACACTGACTATATCTCCCAATCTTCATCATTCAGCATCTTGCTCAGTCACACTGACCTTATCTCCCAGATTTCATCAATCTGCATCTTTCTCAGTCACACTGACTAAATCTCCCAATCTTCATTAATCTGCATCTTGCTCAGTCACACTGACTATATTTCCCAATCTTCATCAAGATGAGCTTGCTTAGTCACACTGACTTTATCTCCAAATCTTCATCAATCTGCATCTTGCTCAGTCACATTAACTATATCTCCCAGATTTCATCAAACTGCATCTTGCTCAGTCACACTGACTATATGTCCCAATCTTCATCAATCTGCATCTTACTCTGTCACACTGACTATATCTCCCAAACTGCATCAATCTGCATCTTGCTCTCACACTGACTATATCTCCCAGATTTCATCAATCTGCATCTTGCTCAGTCACATTAACTATATCTCCCAGATTTCATCAAACTGCATCTTGGTCAGTCACACTGACTATATGTCCCAATCTTCATCAATCTGCATCTTACTCTGTCACACTGACTATATCTCCCAAACTGCATCAATCTGCATCTTGCTCTCACACTGACCATATCTCCCAGTCTTCATCAATCTGCATCTTGCTCAGTCACACTGACTATATCTCCCAATCTTCATCAACCTGCATCTTGCTCAGTCACACTGACTATATCTCCCAGATTTCATCAGTCTGCATCTTGCTCAGTCACACTGACAATATCTCCCAATTTCCATCTGTCTGCATCCTACTCTGTCACACTGACTATATCTCCCAGATTTCATCAATCTGCATCTTGCTCAGTCACACTGACTAAAGCTCTCAATCTTCATCATTCTGCATCTTGCTCAGTCACACTGACCTTATCTCCCAGATTTCATCAATCTGCATCTTGCTAATTCACACTGACTATAACTCCCAGTTTTCATCTGTCTGCATCTTGCTCAGTCACACTGTCTAAATCTGCCAATCTTCATCAATCTGCATCATGCTCAGTCACACTGACTATATCTCCCAATCTTCATCAATCTGCATCATGCTCAGTCACATTGACTATATCTCCCAATTTTCATCTGTCTGCATCTTACTCTGTCACACTGACTATATCTCCCAATCTTCATCAGTCTGCATTTTGCTCAGTCACACTGACTATATCTCCCAATCTTCATCAATCTGCATCTTACTCTGTCACACTGACTATATCTCCCAATCTTCATCAATCTGCATCTTGCTCAGTCACACTGACAATATCTCCCAATTTTCATCTGTCTGCATCTTGCTCAGTCACACTGACAATAACTCCCAATGTTCATCTGTCTGCATCTTGCTTAGTCACACTGACTATATCTCCCAAACTGCATCAATCTCCATCTTGCTCTCACACTGACTATATCTCCCAGTCTTCATCAATCTGCATCTTGCTCAGTCACACTGACTATATCTCCCAATCTTCATCAGCCTGCATCTTGCTCAGTCACACTGACTATATCTCCCAGATTTCATCAATCTGCATCTTGCTCAGTCACTCTGACTATATCTCCCAATCTTCATCAATCTGCATCTTGCTCAGTCACACTGACTAAATCTGCCAATCTTCATCAATCTGCATCATGCTCAGTCACACTGACTATACCTCCCAGATTTCATCAATCTGCATCTTGCTCAGTCACACTGACTATATCTCCCAATCTTCATCAATCTGCATCTTGCTCAGTCACACTGACTATATCTCCCAGATTTCATCAATCTGCATTTTGCTCAGTCACACTGACCATATCTCCCAATCTTCATCATTCTGCATCTTGCTCAGTCACACTGACGTTATCTCCCAGATTTCACCAATCTGCACCTTGCTCAGTCACACTGACTATATCTCCCAATTTTCAACTGTCTGCATCTTGCTCAGTTACACTGATTAAATCTGCCAATCTTCATCAATCTGCATCTTGCTCAGTCATACTGACTGTATCTCCCAGTCTTCATCAGTCTGCATCTTGGTCAGTCACACTGACTATATCTCCCAATCATCATTAATCTGCATCTTGCTCAGTCACACTGACTATCTCTCCCAATCTTCATCAAAATGAGTCTTACTCAGTCACACTGACTATATCTCCCAATCTTCATCAATCTGCATCTTGCTATGTGGCACTGACTATATCTCCCAAACTGCATCACTCTGCATCTTGCTCTCACTCTGACTATATCTCCTAATCTTCATCAATCTGCATCTTGCTCAGTGACATTAACTATATCTCCCAGATTTCATCAAACTGCATCTTGCTCAGTCACACTGACTATATCTCCCAATTTTCATCTGTCTGCACCTTACTCTGTCACACTGACTATATCTCCCAATCTTCATTAGTCTGCATTTTGCTCAGTCACACTGACTATATCTCCCAATCTTCATCAATCTGCTTCTTGCTCAGTCAGACTGACTATATCTCCCAGATTTCATCAATCTGCATCATGCTCAGTCACATTGACTATATCTCCCAATTTTCATCTGTCTGCATCTTACTCTGTCACACTGACTATATCTCCCAATCTTCATCAGTCTGCATTTTGCTCAGTCACACTGACTATATCTCCCAATCTTCATCAATCTGCATCTTACTCTGTCACACTGACTATATCTCCCAATCTTCATCAATCTGCATCTTGCTCAGTCACACTGACAATATCTCCCAATTTTCATCTGTCTGCATCTTGCTCAGTCACACTGACAATAACTCCCAATGTTCATCTGTCTGCATCTTGCTTAGTCACACTGACTATATCTCCCAAACTGCATCAATCTCCATCTTGCTCTCACACTGACTATATCTCCCAGTCTTCATCAATCTGCATCTTGCTCAGTCACACTGACTATATCTCCCAATCTTCATCAGCCTGCATCTTGCTCAGTCACACTGACTATATCTCCCAGATTTCATCAATCTGCATCTTGCTCAGTCACTCTGACTATATCTCCCAATCTTCATCAATCTGCATCTTGCTCAGTCACACTGACTAAATCTGCCAATCTTCATCAATCTGCATCATGCTCAGTCACACTGACTATACCTCCCAGATTTCATCAATCTGCATCTTGCTCAGTCACACTGACTATATCTCCCAATCTTCATCAATCTGCATCTTGCTCAGTCACACTGACTATATCTCCCAGATTTCATCAATCTGCATTTTGCTCAGTCACACTGACCATATCTCCCAATCTTCATCATTCTGCATCTTGCTCAGTCACACTGACGTTATCTCCCAGATTTCACCAATCTGCACCTTGCTCAGTCACACTGACTATATCTCCCAATTTTCAACTGTCTGCATCTTGCTCAGTTACACTGATTAAATCTGCCAATCTTCATCAATCTGCATCTTGCTCAGTCATACTGACTGTATCTCCCAGTCTTCATCAGTCTGCATCTTGGTCAGTCACACTGACTATATCTCCCAATCATCATTAATCTGCATCTTGCTCAGTCACACTGACTATCTCTCCCAATCTTCATCAAAATGAGTCTTACTCAGTCACACTGACTATATCTCCCAATCTTCATCAATCTGCATCTTGCTATGTGGCACTGACTATATCTCCCAAACTGCATCACTCTGCATCTTGCTCTCACTCTGACTATATCTCCTAATCTTCATCAATCTGCATCTTGCTCAGTGACATTAACTATATCTCCCAGATTTCATCAAACTGCATCTTGCTCAGTCACACTGACTATATCTCCCAATTTTCATCTGTCTGCACCTTACTCTGTCACACTGACTATATCTCCCAATCTTCATTAGTCTGCATTTTGCTCAGTCACACTGACTATATCTCCCAATCTTCATCAATCTGCTTCTTGCTCAGTCAGACTGACTATATCTCCCAGATTTCATCAATCTGCATCTTGCTCAGTTGCACTGACTATATCTCCCAATATTCATCAATCTGCATCTTGCTCAGTCACACTGACTATATCTCCGAGACTTCATCAATCTGCATCTTGCTCAGTCACACTGACTATATCTCCCAATCTTCATCAATCTGCATCTTGCTCAGTGACACTGACTATATCGCCCAGTCTTCATTAATCTGCATCATACTCAGTCACACCGACTATATCTCAATATGTTCATTAATCTGCATCTTGCTCAGTCACACTGACTATATCTCCCAAACTGCATCAATCTGCATCTTGTTCTAAGACTGACTACATCTCCCAGTCTTCATTAATCTGCATCCTGCTCAGTCACACTGACTATATCTCCCAAACATCATCAATCTGCATCTTGCTCAGTCACACTGACTATATCTCCCAATCTTCATCAATCTGCATCTTGCTCAGTCACACTGAATATATCTCCCAGTCTTCATGAATCTGCATCTTACTCAGTCACACTGACTATATCTCCCAGTCTTCATGAATCTGCATCTTACTCAGTCACACTGACTATATCTTCCAATCTTCATTAATCTGCATCTTGCTCAGTCACACTGACTATATCTCCCAAACTGCATCAATCTGCATCTTGTTCTCACACTGACTACATCTCCCGGTCTTCATTAATCTGCATCTTGCTCAGTCACACTGACTTTATCTCCCAATCATCATCAATCAGCATCTTGCTCAGTCACACTGACTATATCTCCCAATCTTCATCAATCTGCATCTTGCTCAGTCAGACTGACTATATCTCCCAGATTTCATCAATCTGCATCTTGCTCAGTCACACTGACGAAATCTCCCAATCTTCATCATTCTGCATCTTGCTCAGTCACACTGACCTTATCTCCCAGATTTCATCAATCTGCATCTTTCTCAGTCACACTGACTAAATCTCCCAATCTTCATTAATCTGTATCTTGCTCAGTCACACTGACTATATTTCCCAATCTTCATCAAGATGAGCTTGCTTAGTCACACTGACTTTATCTCCAAATCTTCATCAATCTGCATCTTGCTCAGTCACATTAACTATATCTCCCAGATTTCATCAAACTGCATCTTGCTCAGTCACACTGACTATATGTCCCAATCTTCATCAATCTGCATCTTACTCTGTCACACTGACTATATCTCCCAGTCTTCATCAATCTGCATCTTGCTCAGTCACACTGACAATATCTCCCAATCTTCATCAACCTGCATCTTGCTTAGTCACACAGATTATATCTCCCAGATTTCATCAGTCTGCATCTTGCTCAGTCACACTGACAATATCTCCCAATTTTCATCTGTCTGCATCTTACTCTGTCACACTGACTATATCTCCCAATCTTCATCAATCTGCATCTTGCTCAGTAACACTGACTATATCTCCCAGTCTTCATCAATCTGCATCTTGCTCAGTCACACTGACTATATCTCCCAAACATCATCAATCTGCATCTTGCTCAGTCACACTGACTATATCTCCCAATCTTCATCAATCTGCATCTTGCTCAGTCAGACTGACTATATCTCCCAGATTTCATCAATCTGCATCTTTCTCAGTCACACTGACTAAATATCCCAATGTACATTAATCTGCATCTTGCTCAGTCACACTGACTATATTTCCCAATCTTCATCAAGATGAGCTTGCTTAGTCACACTGACTTTATCTCCAAATCTTCATCAATCTGCATCTTGCTCAGTCACATTAACTATATCTCCCAGATTGCATCAAACTGCATCTTGCTCAGTCACACTGACTATATGTCCCAATCTTCATCAATCTGCATCTTACTCTGTCACACTGACTAGATCTCCCAAACTGCATCAATCTGCATCTTGCTCTCACACTGACTATATCTCCCAGATTTCATCAATCTGCATCTTGCTCAGTCACATTAACTATATCTCCCAGATTTCATAAAACTGCATCTTGCTCAGTCACACTGACTATATGTCCCAATCTTCATCAATCTGCATCTTACTCTGTCACACTGACTATATCTCCCAAACTGCATCAATCTGCAACTTGCTCTCACACTGACTATATCTCCCAGTCTTCATCAATCTGCATCTTGCTCAGTCACACTGACAATATCTCCCAATTTTCATCTGTCTGCATCTTACTCTGTCACACTGACTAAATCTCCCAATCTTCATCAATCTGCACCTTGCTCAGTCACACTGCCTATATCTCCCAATCTTCATCAATCTGCATCTTGCTCAGTCACACTGACTATATCTCCCAGATTTCATCAATCTGCATCTTGCTCAGTCACACTGACTATATCTCCCAGATTTCATCAATCTGCATCTTGCTCAGTCACACTGACTAAATCTCTCAATCTTCATCATTCTGCATCTTGCTCAGTCACACTGACCTTATTCCCCAGATTTCATCAATCTGAATCTTGCTAATTCACACTGACTATAACTCCCAGTTTTCATCTGTCTGCATCTTGCTCAGTCACACTGTCTAAATCTGCCAATCTTCATCAATCTGCATCATGCTCAGTCACACTGACTATATCTCCCAATCTTCATCAATCTGCATCTTGCTCAGTCACACTGAATATATCTCCCAATTTTCATCTGTCCGCATCTTGCTCGCTCACATTGACTATATCTCCCAATTTTCATCTGTCTGCATCTTACTCTGTCACACTGACGAAATCTCCCAATCTTCATCATTGTGCATTTTGCTCGGTCACACTGACCTTATCTCCCAGATTTCATCAATCTGCATCTTTCTCAGACATACTGACTATATCTCCCAATCTTCATCAATCTGCTTCTTGCTCAGTCACACTGACTATATCTCCCAGATTTCATCAATCTGCATCTTGCTCAGTTGCACTGACTATATCTCCGAGACTTCATCAATCTGCATCTTGCTCAGTCACACTGACTGTATCTCCCAATCTTCATCAATCTGCATCTTACTCTGTCACACTGACTATATCTCCCAATCTTCAGCAATCTGCTTATTGCTCAGTCACACTGACTATATCTCCCAATCTTCATTAATCTGCATCTTGCTCAGTCAAACTGACTATATCTCCCAAACTGCATCAATCTGCACCTTGTTCTCACACTGACTATATCTCCCAGTCTTCATCAATCTGCATCTTGCTCAGTCACACTGACTATATCTCCCAATCTTCATCAATCTGCATCTTGCTCAGTCACACTGTCTATATCTCCCAATCTTCATCAATCTGCATCTTGCTCAGTCAGCCTGACTATATCTCCCAGAATTCATCAATCTGCATCTTGCTCAGTCACACTGACGAAATCTCCCAATCTTCATCATTGTGCATTTTGCTCGGTCACACTGACCTTATCTCCCAGATTTCATCAATCTGCATCTTTCTCAGACACACTGACTATATCTCCCAATCTTCATCAATCTGCTTCTTGCTCAGTCACACTGACTATATCTCCCAGATTTCATCAATCTGCATCTTGCTCAGTTGCACTGACTATATCTCCGAGACTTCATCAATCTGCATCTTGCTCAGTCACACTGACTGTATCTCCCAATCTTCATCAATCTGCATCTTACTCTGTCACACTGACTATATCTCCCAATCTTCAGCAATCTGCTTATTGCTCAGTCACACTGACTATATCTCCCAATCTTCATTAATCTGCATCTTGCTCAGTCAAACTGACTATATCTCCCAAACTGCATCAATCTGCACCTTGTTCTCACACTGACTATATCTCCCAGTCTTCATCAATCTGCATCTTGCTCAGTCACACTGACTATATCTCCCAATCTTCATCAATCTGCATCTTGCCCAGTCACACTGTCTATATCTCCCAATCTTCATCAATCTGCATCTTGCTCAGTCAGACTGACTATATCTCCCAGAATTCATCAATCTGCATCTTGCTCAGTCACACTGACGAAATCTCCCAATCTTCATCATTGTGCATCTTGCTCAGTCACACTGACCTTATCTCCCAGATTTCATCAATCTGCATCTTTCTCAGACACACTGACTATATCTCCCAATTTTCATCTGTCTGCATCTTGCTCAGTGACACTGACTAAATCTCCCAATCTTCATCAATCTGCATCTTGCTCAGTCACACTGACTATATCTGCCAATCTTCATCAATCTGCACCTTGCTCAGTCACACTGACTAAATCTCCCAATCTTCATTAATCTGCATCTTGCTCAGTCACACTGACTATATTTCCCAATCTGCATCAAGATGAGCTTGCTTAGTCACACTGACTTTATCTCCAAATCTTCATCAATCTGCATCTTGCTAAGTCACATTAACTATATCTCCCAGATTTCATCAAACTGCATCTTGCTCAGTCACACTGACTATAAGTCCCATTCTTCATCAATCTGCATCTTACTCTGTCACACTGACTATATCTCCCAAACTGCATCAATCTGCATCTTGCTCTCACACTGACTATATCTCCCAGATTTCATCAGTCTGCATCTTGCTCAGTCACACTGACTATATCTCCCAGATTTCATCAATCTGCATCTTGCTCAGTCACACTGACTATATCTCCCAGATTTCATCAATCTGCATCTTGCTCAGTCACACTGACTAAAGCTCTCAATCTTCATCATTCTGCATCTTGCTCAGTCACACTGACCTTATCTCCCAGATTTCATCAATCTGCATCTTGCTAATTCACACTGACTATAACTCCCAGTTTTCATCTGTCTGCATCTTGCTCAGCAACACTGACTAAATCTGCCAATCTTCATCAATCTGCATCATGCTCAGTCACACTGACTATATCTCCCAATTATCATCAATCTGCATCTTGCTCAGTCACACTGACTCTTCCTCCCAGATTTCATCAATGAGCATCTTGCTCAGTCACACTGACGATATCTCCCAATTTTCATCTGTCCGAATCTTGCTCACTCACATTGACTATATCTCCCAATTTTCATCTGTCTGCATCTTACTCTGTCACACTGACTATATCTCCCAATCTTCATCAATCTGCATTTTGCTCAGTCACACTGACCATATCTCCCAATCTTCATCAATCTGCATCATGCTCAGTCACACTGACTATACCTCCCAGATTTCATCAATCTGCATCTTGCTCAGTCACACTGACTATATCTCCCAATCTTCATCAATCTGCATCTTGCTCAGTCACACTGACTATATCTCCCAGATTTCATCAATCTGCATTTTGCTCAGTCACACTGACCATATCTCCCAATCTTCATCATTCTGCATCTTGCTCAGTCACACTGACGTTATCTCCCAGATTTCACCAATCTGCACCTTGCTCAGTCACACTGACTATATCTCCCAATTTTCAACTGTCTGCATCTTGCTCAGTTACACTGATTAAATCTTGCAATCTTCATCAATCTGCATCTTGCTCAGTCATACTGACTGTATCTCCCAGTCTTCATCAGTCTGCATCTTGGTCAGTCACACTGACTATATCTCCCAATCATCATTAATCTGCATCTTGCTCAGTCACACTGACTATATCTCCCAATCTTCATCAAAATGAGTCTTACTCAGTCACACTGACTATATCTCCCAATCTTCATCAATCTGCATCTTGCTATGTGGCACTGACTATATCTCCCAAACTGCATCACTCTGCATCTTGCTCTCACTCTGACTATATCTCCTAATCTTCATCAATCTGCATCTTGCTCAGTGACATTAACTATATCTCCCAGATTTCATCAAACTGCATCTTGCTCAGTCACACTGACTATATCTCCCAATTTTCATCTGTCTGCATCTTACTCTGTCACACTGACTATATCTCCCAATCTTCATTAGTCTGCATTTTGCTCAGTCACACTGACTATATCTCCCAATCTTCATCAATCTGCTTCTTGCTCAGTCAGACTGACTATATCTCCCAGATTTCATCAATCTGCATCTTGCTCAGTTGCACTGACTATATCTCCCAATATTCATCAATCTGCATCTTGCTCAGTCACACTGACTATATCTCCGAGACTTCATCAATCTGCATCTTGCTCAGTCACACTGACTATATCTCCCAATCTTCATCAATCTGCATCTTGCTCAGTGACACTGACTATATCGCCCAGTCTTCATTAATCTGCATCATACTCAGTCACACCGACTATATCTCAATATGTTCATTAAT
Source organism: Mobula birostris (assembly GCF_030028105.1). Taxonomy (NCBI): domain Eukaryota; kingdom Metazoa; phylum Chordata; class Chondrichthyes; order Myliobatiformes; family Myliobatidae; genus Mobula; species Mobula birostris. Next base: position 83,721,968 of record NC_092402.1, on the reverse strand, counting down.
CTGCATCTTGCTCAGTCACACTGACTATATCTCCCAAACTGCATCAATCTGCATCTTGTTCTAAGACTGACTACATCTCCCAGTCTTCATTAATCTGCATCCTGCTCAGTCACACTGACTATATCTCCCAAACATCATCAATCTGCATCTTGCTCAGTCACACTGACTATATCTCCCAATCTTCATCAATCTGCATCTTGCTCAGTCACACTGAATATATCTCCCAGTCTTCATGAATCTGCATCTTACTCAGTCACACTGACTATATCTCCCAGTCTTCATGAATCTGCATCTTACTCAGTCACACTGACTATATCTTCCAATCTTCATTAATCTGCATCTTGCTCAGTCACACTGACTATATCTCCCAAACTGCATCAATCTGCATCTTGTTCTCACACTGACTACATCTCCCGGTCTTCATTAATCTGCATCTTGCTCAGTCACACTGACTTTATCTCCCAATCATCATCAATCAGCATCTTGCTCAGTCACACTGACTATATCTCCCAATCTTCATCAATCTGCATCTTGCTCAGTCAGACTGACTATATCTCCCAGATTTCATCAATCTGCATCTTGCTCAGTCACACTGACGAAATCTCCCAATCTTCATCATTCTGCATCTTGCTCAGTCACACTGACCTTATCTCCCAGATTTCATCAATCTGCATCTTTCTCAGTCACACTGACTAAATCTCCCAATCTTCATTAATCTGTATCTTGCTCAGTCACACTGACTATATTTCCCAATCTTCATCAAGATGAGCTTGCTTAGTCACACTGACTTTATCTCCAAATCTTCATCAATCTGCATCTTGCTCAGTCACATTAACTATATCTCCCAGATTTCATCAAACTGCATCTTGCTCAGTCACACTGACTATATGTCCCAATCTTCATCAATCTGCATCTTACTCTGTCACACTGACTATATCTCCCAGTCTTCATCAATCTGCATCTTGCTCAGTCACACTGACAATATCTCCCAATCTTCATCAACCTGCATCTTGCTTAGTCACACAGATTATATCTCCCAGATTTCATCAGTCTGCATCTTGCTCAGTCACACTGACAATATCTCCCAATTTTCATCTGTCTGCATCTTACTCTGTCACACTGACTATATCTCCCAATCTTCATCAATCTGCATCTTGCTCAGTAACACTGACTATATCTCCCAGTCTTCATCAATCTGCATCTTGCTCAGTCACACTGACTATATCTCCCAAACATCATCAATCTGCATCTTGCTCAGTCACACTGACTATATCTCCCAATCTTCATCAATCTGCATCTTGCTCAGTCAGACTGACTATATCTCCCAGATTTCATCAATCTGCATCTTTCTCAGTCACACTGACTAAATATCCCAATGTACATTAATCTGCATCTTGCTCAGTCACACTGACTATATTTCCCAATCTTCATCAAGATGAGCTTGCTTAGTCACACTGACTTCATCTCCAAATCTTCATCAATCTGCATCTTGCTCAGTCACATTAACTATATCTCCCAGATTGCATCAAACTGCATCTTGCTCAGTCACACTGACTATATGTCCCAATCTTCATCAATCTGCATCTTACTCTGTCACACTGACTAGATCTCCCAAACTGCATCAATCTGCATCTTGCTCTCACACTGACTATATCTCCCAGATTTCATCAATCTGCATCTTGCTCAGTCACATTAACTATATCTCCCAGATTTCATAAAACTGCATCTTGCTCAGTCACACTGACTATATGTCCCAATCTTCATCAATCTGCATCTTACTCTGTCACACTGACTATATCTCCCAAACTGCATCAATCTGCAACTTGCTCTCACACTGACTATATCTCCCAGTCTTCATCAATCTGCATCTTGCTCAGTCACACTGACAATATCTCCCAATTTTCATCTGTCTGCATCTTACTCTGTCACACTGACTAAATCTCCCAATCTTCATCAATCTGCACCTTGCTCAGTCACACTGCCTATATCTCCCAATCTTCATCAATCTGCATCTTGCTCAGTCACACTGACTATATCTCCCAGATTTCATCAATCTGCATCTTGCTCAGTCACACTGACTATATCTCCCAGATTTCATCAATCTGCATCTTGCTCAGTCACACTGACTAAATCTCTCAATCTTCATCATTCTGCATCTTGCTCAGTCACACTGACCTTATTCCCCAGATTTCATCAATCTGAATCTTGCGAATTCACACTGACTATAACTCCCAGTTTTCATCTGTCTGCATCTTGCTCAGTCACACTGTCTAAATCTGCCAATCTTCATCAATCTGCATCATGCTCAGTCACACTGACTATATCTCCCAATCTTCATCAATCTGCATCTTGCTCAGTCACACTGAATATATCTCCCAATTTTCATCTGTCCGCATCTTGCTCGCTCACATTGACTATATCTCCCAATTTTCATCTGTCTGCATCTTACTCTGTCACACTGACGAAATCTCCCAATCTTCATCATTGTGCATTTTGCTCGGTCACACTGACCTTATCTCCCAGATTTCATCAATCTGCATCTTTCTCAGACACACTGACTATATCTCCCAATCTTCATCAATCTGCTTCTTGCTCAGTCACACTGACTATATCTCCCAGATTTCATCAATCTGCATCTTGCTCAGTTGCACTGACTATATCTCCGAGACTTCATCAATCTGCATCTTGCTCAGTCACACTGACTGTATCTCCCAATCTTCATCAATCTGCATCTTGCTCAGTCACACTGTCTATATCTCCCAATCTTCATCAATCTGCATCTTGCTCAGTCAGCCTGACTATATCTCCCAGAATTCATCAATCTGCATCTTGCTCAGTCACACTGACGAAATCTCCCAATCTTCATCATTGTGCATTTTGCTCGGTCACACTGACCTTATCTCCCAGATTTCATCAATCTGCATCTTTCTCAGACACACTGACTATATCTCCCAATCTTCATCAATCTGCTTCTTGCTCAGTCACACTGACTATATCTCCCAGATTTCATCAATCTGCATCTTGCTCAGTTGCACTGACTATATCTCCGAGACTTCATCAATCTGCATCTTGCTCAGTCACACTGACTGTATCTCCCAATCTTCATCAATCTGCATCTTACTCTGTCACACTGACTATATCTCCCAATCTTCAGCAATCTGCTTATTGCTCAGTCACACTGACTATATCTCCCAATCTTCATTAATCTGCATCTTGCTCAGTCAAACTGACTATATCTCCCAAACTGCATCAATCTGCACCTTGTTCTCACACTGACTATATCTCCCAGTCTTCATCAATCTGCATCTTGCTCAGTCACACTGACTATATCTCCCAATCTTCATCAATCTGCATCTTGCTCAGTCACACTGTCTATATCTCCCAATCTTCATCAATCTGCATCTTGCTCAGTCAGACTGACTATATCTCCCAGAATTCATCAATCTGCATCTTGCTCAGTCACACTGACGAAATCTCCCAATCTTCATCATTGTGCATCTTGCTCAGTCACACTGACCTTATCTCCCAGATTTCATCAATCTGCATCTTTCTCAGACACACTGACTATATCTCCCAATTTTCATCTGTCTGCATCTTGCTCAGTGACACTGACTAAATCTCCCAATCTTCATCAATCTGCATCTTGCTCAGTCACACTGACTATATCTGCCAATCTTCATCAATCTGCACCTTACTCAGTCACACTGACTAAATCTCCCAATCTTCATCAATCTGCATCTTGCTCAGTCACACTGACTATATCTGCCAATCTTCATCAATCTGCACCTTGCTCAGTCACACTGACTAAATCTCCCAATCTTCATTAATCTGCATCTTGCTCAGTCACACTGACTATATTTCCCAATCTGCATCAAGATGAGCTTGCTTAGTCACACTGACTTTATCTCCAAATCTTCATCAATCTGCATCTTGCTAAGTCACATTAACTATATCTCCCAGATTTCATCAAACTGCATCTTGCTCAGTCACACTGACTATAAGTCCCATTCTTCATCAATCTGCATCTTACTCTGTCACACTGACTATATCTCCCAAACTGCATCAATCTGCATCTTGCTCTCACACTGACTATATCTCCCAGATTTCATCAGTCTGCATCTTGCTCAGTCACACTGACTATATCTCCCAGATTTCATCAATCTGCATCTTGCTCAGTCACACTGACTATATCTCCCAGATTTCATCAATCTGCATCTTGCTCAGTCACACTGACTAAAGCTCTCAATCTTCATCATTCTGCATCTTGCTCAGTCACACTGACCTTATCTCCCAGATTTCATCAATCTGCATCTTGCTAATTCACACTGACTATAACTCCCAGTTTTCATCTGTCTGCATCTTGCTCAGCAACACTGACTAAATCTGCCAATCTTCATCAATCTGCATCATGCTCAGTCACACTGACTATATCTCCCAATTATCATCAATCTGCATCTTGCTCAGTCACACTGACTCTTCCTCCCAGATTTCATCAATGAGCATCTTGCTCAGTCACACTGACGATATCTCCAAATTTTCATCTGTCCGAATCTTGCTCACTCACATTGACTATATCTCCCAATTTTCATCTGTCTGCATCTTACTCTGTCACACTGACTATATCTCCCAATCTTCATCAGTCTGCATTTTGCTCAGTCACACTGACTATATCTCCCAATCTTCATCAATCTGCTTCTTGCTCAGTCACACTGACTATATCTCCCAGATTTCATCAATCTGCATCTTGCTCAGTCACATTAACTATATCTCCCAGATTTCATAAAACTGCATCTTGCTCAGTCACACTGACTATATGTCCCAATCTTCATCAATCTGCATCTTACTCTGTCACACTGACTATATCTCCCAATCTTCATCAGTCAGCATATTGCTCAGTAACACTGACTATATCTCCCAGACTTCATCAATCTGCATCTTGCTCAGTCACACTGACTATATCTCCCAGATTTCATCAATCTGCATCTTGCTCAGTCACACTGACTATATCTCCCAGATTTCATCAATCTACATCTTGCTCAGTCACACTGACTAAATCTCTCAATCTTCATCGTTCTGCATCTTGCTCAGTCACACTGACTTATCTCCCAGATTTCATCAATCTGCATCTTGCTAATTCACACTGACTATAACTCCCACTTTTCATCTGTCTGCATCTTGCTCACTCACATTGACTATATCTCCCAATTTTCATCTGTCTGCATCTTACTCTGTCACACTGACTATATCTCCCAATCATCATCAGTCTGCATTTTGCTCAGTCACACTGACTATATCTCCCAATCTTCATCAATCTGCATCTTACTCTGTCACACTGACTATATCTCCCAATCTTCATCAATCTGCTTCTTGCTCAGTCACACTGACTATATCTCCCAGATTTCACCAATCTGCATCTTGCTCAGTTGCACTGACTATATCTCCCAAACTGCATCGATCTGCATCTTGTTCTCACACTGACTACATCTCCCAGTCTTCATTAATCTGCATCTTGCTCAGTCACACTGACTATATCTCCCAATCTTCATCAATCTGCTTCTTGCTCAGTCACACTGACTATATCTCCCAGATTTCATCAATCTGCATCTTGCTCAGTCACATTAACTATATCTCCCAGATTTCATAAAACTGCATCTTGCACAGTCACACTGACTATATGTCCCAATCTTCATCAATCTGCATCTTACTCTGTCACACTGACTATATCTCCCAAACTGCATCAATCTGCATCTTGCTCAGTTGCACTGACTATATCTCCCAATATTCATCAATCTGCATCTTGCTCAGTCACACTGACTATATCTCCGAGACCTCATCAATATGCATCTTGCTCAGTCACACTGACTATATCTCCCAATCTTCATCAATCTTCATCTTGCTCAGTCACACTGACGATATCTCCCAATCTTCATCAATCTGCATCTTGCTCAGTCACACTGACTTTATCTCCCAATCTTCATCATTCTGCATCTTGCTCAGTCACACTGACCTTATCTCCCAGATTTCATCAATCTGCATCTTTCTCAGACACACTGACTATATCTCCCAATTTTGATCTGTCTGCATCTTGCTCAGTCACACTGACTAAATCTCCCAATTTTCATCAATCTGCATCTTGCTCAGTCACACTGACTATATCTGCCAATCTTCATCAATCTGCACCTTGCTCAGTCACACTGACTTTATCTCCAAATCTTCATCAATCTGCATCTTGCTCAGTCACACTGACTATATGTCCCAATCTTAATCAATCTGCATCTTACTCTGTCACACTGACTATATCTCCCAAACTGCATGAATCTGCATCTTGCTCTCACACTGACTATATCTCCCAGTCTTCATCAATCTGCATCTTGCTCAGTCACACTGACTATATCTCCCATATTTCATCAGTCTGCATCTTGCTCAGTCACACTGACAATATCTCCCGATTTTCATCTGTCTGCATCTTACTCTGTTACACTGACTATATCTCCCAATCTTCATCAATCTGCATCTTGCTCAGTCACACTGACTATATCTCCCAGATTTCATCAACTTGCATTTTGCTCAGTCACACAGACTATATCTCTCAATCTTCATCATTCTGCATCTTGCTCAGTCATACTGACTATATCTCCCAATCTTCATCAATCTGCATCTTGCTCAGTCACACTGACTGTATCTCCCAGATTTCATCAACCTGCATCTTGCTGAGTCACACTGACTATATCTCCCAGCTTTCATCAGTCTGCATCTTGCTCAGTAACACTGACTATATCTCCAAATTTTCATCTGTCTGCATATTGCTCCGTCACACTGACTACATTTCCCAGTCTTAATCAATCTGCATCATGCTCAGTCACACTGACTATATTTCAGTTACTGCTTCAATCTGAATCTTGCTCTCACTCTGACTATATCTCCTAATCTTCATCAATCTGCATCTTGCTCAGTCACACTGACTATATCTCCCAATGTTCATCAATCTGCATCTTGCTCAGTCACACTGACTATATCTCCCAATTTTCATCTGTCCGCATCTTGCTCTGTCGCACTGACTATATCGCCCAATCTTCATAAATCTGCTTCTTGCTCAGTCACATTGACTATATCTCCCAGATTTCATCAATCTGCATCTTGCTCAGTTGCACTGACTATATCTCCCAATATTCATCAATCTGTATCTTGCTCAGTCACACTGACTATATCTCCGAGACTTCATCAATCTGCATCTTGCTCAGTCACATTGACTATATCTCCCAATTTTCATCTGTCTGCATCTTGCTCAGTCACACTGACTGTATCTCCCAATTTTCATCTGTCTGCATCTTACTCTGTCACACTGACTATATCTCCCAAACTTCATCAGTCTGCATATTGCTCAGTCACACTGACTATATCTCCCAATCTTCATCAATCTGCATCTTACTCTGTCACACTGACTATATCTCCCAATCTTCATCAATCTGCTTCTTGCTCAGTCACACTGACGATATCTCCCACATTTCATCAATCTGCATCTTGCTCTGTTGCACTGACTATATCTCCCAATATTCATCAATCTGCATCTTGCTCAGTCACACTGACTATCTCTCCGAGACTTCATCAATCTGCATCTTGCTCAGTCACACTGACTATATCTCCCAATCTTCATCAATCTGCATCTTGCTCAGTGACATTGACTATATCGCCCAGACTTCATCAATCTGCATCTTGCTCAGACACTCTGACTATATCTCCCAATTTTCATCTGACTGCATCTTGCTCAGTTACACTGACTATATCTCCCAATTTTCTTCTGTGTGTATCTTGCTGAGTCACACTGACAATATCTCCCAATCTTCATTAATCTGCATCTTGCCCAGCAACACAGACTATATCTTCCAGTCTTCATCAATCTGCATCTTACTCAGTCACACTGACTATATCTCCCAATCTTCATTAATCTGCATCTTGCTCAGTCACACTGACTATATCTCCCAGATTTCATCAGTCTGCATCTTGCTCAGTCACACTGACAATATCTCCCAATTTTCATCTGTCTGCATCTTACTCTGTCACACTGACTATATCTCCCAATCTTCATCAATCTGCATCTTGCTCAGTAACACTGACTATATCTCCCAGTCTTCATCAATCTGCATCTTGCTCAGTTACACTGACTATATCTCCCAATTTTCTTCTGTGTGTATCTTGCTGAGTCACACTGACAATATCTCCCAATCTTCATTAATCTGCATCTTGCCCAGCAACACAGACGATATCTTCCAGTCTTCATCAATCTGCATATTACTCAGTCACACTGACTATATATCCCAATCTTCATTAATCTGCAGCTTGCTCAGTCACACTGACTATATCTCCCAATTTTCATCTGTCCGCATCTTGCTGAGTCTCACTGAGTATATCACCCAATTTTCATCTGTCTGCTTCTTGCTGAGTCGCACTGACTATATCTCCCAATTTTCATCTGTCTGCATCTTACTTTGTCACACTGACTATATGTCCCAATCTTCATCAATCTCCATCTTGCTCAGTCACACTGACTATATCTCCCAGTCTTCATCAATCTGCATCTGGCTCAGTCACACTGACTATATCCCCCAATCTTCATCAAGATGTGTCTTGCTCAGTAACACTGACTATATCTCCCAATCTTCATCAATCTGCATCTTGCTCAGTCACACTGACTATATCTCCAAGATTTCATCATTCTGCATCTTGCTCAGTCACACTGACCTTATCTCCCAGATTTCATCTATCTGCATTTTGCTCATTCACACTGACTATATCTCCCAATTTTCATCTGTCTGCATCTTGCTATGTCACACTGACTAAATCTGCCAATCTTCATCAATCTGCATCATGCTCAGTCTCACTGACTATATCTCCCAGTCTTCATCAATCTGCATCTTACTCAGTCACACTGACTTTATCTCCCAATCTTCATTAATCTGCATCTTGCTCAGTCACACTGACTATATCTCCCAGTCTTCATCAATCTGTATCTTGCTCAGTCACACTGCCTGTGTTTCCGAATCTTCATCAATCTGCATCGTATTCTTTCACACTGACTATATCTCCCAGTCTTCATCAATCTGCATCTTGCTCAGTCACACTGACTATATCTCCCAATCTTCATTAATCTGCATCTTGCTCTGTCACACTGACTATATCTCCCAATCTTCATCAATCTGCATCTTGCTCAGTCACACTGACTATATCTCCCAATCTTCATTAATCTGCATCTTGCTCTGTCACACTGACTATATCTCCCAATCTTCATTAATCTGCATCTTGCTCAGTCACACTGACTATATCTCCCAGTCTTCATGAATCTGCATCTTACTCAGTCACACTGACTATATCTCCCAGTCTTCATGAATCTGCATCTTACTCAGTCACACTGACTATATCTCCCAGTCTTCATGAATCTGCATCTTACTCAGTCAAACTGACTATATATCTCCCAATCTTCATCATTCTGCATCTTACTCAGTCACAATGACCTTATCTCCCAGAATTCATCAATCTGCATCTTTCACAGTCACACTGACTATATCTCCCAATTTTCATCTGTCTGCATCTTGCTGAGTCACACGGACTATATCTCCCAGATTTCATCAGTCTGCATCTTGCTCAGTCTCACTGACTATATCTCCCAATCTTCATCAAGATGTGTTTGCTCAGTCACACTGACTATATCTCCCAATTTTCTTCAGTCTGCATCTTGTTCAGTCACACTGACTATATCTCCCAATCTTCATCAATCTGCATCTTGCTCAGTCACACTGACTGTATCTCCCAGATTTCATCAACCTGCATCTTGCTGAGTCACACGGACTATATCTCCCAGATTTCATCAGTCTGCATCTTGCTCAGTCTCACTGACTATATCTCCCAATGTTCATCTGTCTGCATCTTCCTCAGTCACACTGAGTATATCACCCAATTTTCATCTGTCTGCATCTTGCTCAGTCACACTGACTATATCTCCCAATTTTCATCTGTCCGCATCTTGCTGAGTCACACTGAGTATATCACCCAATTTTCATCTGTCTGCTTCTTGCTGAGTCGCACTGACTATATCTCCCAATTTTAATCTGTCTGCATCTTCCTCAGTCAAACTGACTATATCTCCCAGTCTTCATCAATCTGCCTCTGGCTCAGTCACACTGACTATATCCCCCAATCTTCATCAAGATGTGTCTTGCTCAGTCACACTGTCTATATATCCCAATGTTCATCAATCTGCATCTTGCTCAGTAACACGGACTATATCGCCCAGTCTTCATTAATCTGCATCTTACTCAGTCACACCGACTATATCTCCCAATCTTCATTAATCTGCATCTTGCTCAGTCACACTGACTATATCTCCCAGTCTTCATGAATCTGCATCTTACTCTGTCACACTGACTATATCTCCAAATCTTCATCAATCTGCATCTTGCTCAGTAACACTGACTATATCTCCCAGTCTTCATCAATCTGCATCTCGCTCAGTCACACTGACTATATCCCCCAATCTTCATCAAGATGTGTCTTGCTCAGTCACACTGACTATATCTCCCAATCTTCATCAATCTGTATCTTGCTCAGTCACAGTGACTATATCTCCAAGATTTCACAAATCTGCATCTTGCTCTGTTACACTGAATATATCTCCCAGATTTCATCAATGTGCATCTTGCTCAGTCACACTGACTAAATCTCTCAATCTTCATCATTCTGCATCTTGCTCAGTCACACTGACCTTATCTCCCAGATTTCATCAATCTGCATTTTGCTCATTCACCCTGACTATATCTCCCAATTTTCATCTGTCTGCATCTTGCTCAGTCACACTGACTAAATCTGCCAATCTTCATCAATCTGCATCATGCTCAGTCTCACTGACTATATCTCCCAGTCTTCATCAATCTGCATCTTACTCAGTCACACTGACTATATCTCCCAATCTGCATTAATCTGCATCTTGCTCAGTCACACTGACTATATCTCCCAGTCTTCATGAATCTGCATCTTACTCTGTCAAACTGACTATATCTCCCAATCTTCATTTATCTGCAACTTGCTCCGTCACACTGACTATATCTCCGAGACTGCAGCAGTCTGCATCTTGTTGAGTCACACTGACTATATCTCCCAATTTTCAACTGTCTGCATCTTGCTGAGTCGCACTGACTATATCTCCCAATCTTCATTAACCTGCATCTTGCCCAGCAACACAGACTATATCTCCCAGTCTTTATCAATCTGCATCTTGCTCAGTCACACAGACGATATCTCCCAAACTGCATCAATCTGCATCTTGCTCAGTCACACTGACTATATCTCCCAATCTTCATTAATCAGCATTTTGCTCAGTCACACTGACTATATCTCCCAATCTTAATCAAGATGAGCTTGCTTAGACACACTGACTATATCTCCAAATCTTCATCAATCTGCATTTTGCTCAGTCCCACTGACTATATCTCCCAGATTTCATCAATCTGCATCTTGCTCAGTCAAAGTGACTATATCTCCCAATTTTCATCTGTATGCATCTTGCTCAGTCACACTGACTATATCTCCCAAACTGCATCAATCTGCATCTTGTTCTCACACTAACTATATCTCCCAATATTCATCAATCTGCATGTTGCTCAGTCACACTGACTATATCTCCCAATCTTCATCAATCTGCATCTTGCTCAGTCACTCTGACTATATCTCCCAGATTTCATCAATCTGCATCTTGCTCAGTCACACTGACTATATCTCCCAATCTTCATCATTCTGCATCTTGCTCAGTCACAATGACCTTATCTCCCAGATTTCATCAATCTGCATCTTTCTCAGTCACACTGACTATATCTCCCAACTTTCATCAATCTGCATCTTGCTCAGTCACTCTGACTATATCTCCCAGATTTCATCAATCTGCATCTTGCTCAGTCACACTGACTATATCTCCCAATCTTCATCAATCTGCATCTTGCTCAGTCACACTGAATATATCTCCCAGTCTTCATGAATCTGCATCTTACTCAGTCACACTGACTATATCTCCCAGTCTTCATGAATCTGCATCTTACTCAGTCACACTGACTATATCTTCCAATCTTCATTAATCTGCATCTTGCTCAGTCACACTGACTATATCTCCCAAACTGCATCAATCTGCATCTTGTTCTCACACTGACTACATCTCCCGGTCTTCATTAATCTGCATCTTGCTCAGTCACACTGACTTTATCTCCCAATCATCATCAATCAGCATCTTGCTCAGTCACACTGACTATATCTCCCAATCTTCATCAATCTGCATCTTGCTCAGTCAGACTGACTATATCTCCCAGATTTCATCAATCTGCATCTTGCTCAGTCACACTGACGAAATCTCCCAATCTTCATCATTCTGCATCTTGCTCAGTCACACTGACCTTATCTCCCAGATTTCATCAATCTGCATCTTTCTCAGTCACACTGACTAAATCTCCCAATCTTCATTAATCTGTATCTTGCTCAGTCACACTGACTATATTTCCCAATCTTCATCAAGATGAGCTTGCTTAGTCACACTGACTTTATCTCCAAATCTTCATCAATCTGCATCTTGCTCAGTCACATTAACTATATCTCCCAGATTTCATCAAACTGCATCTTGCTCAGTCACACTGACTATATGTCCCAATCTTCATCAATCTGCATCTTACTCTGTCACACTGACTATATCTCCCAGTCTTCATCAATCTGCATCTTGCTCAGTCACACTGACAATATCTCCCAATCTTCATCAACCTGCATCTTGCTTAGTCACACAGATTATATCTCCCAGATTTCATCAGTCTGCATCTTGCTCAGTCACACTGACAATATCTCCCAATTTTCATCTGTCTGCATCTTACTCTGTCACACTGACTATATCTCCCAATCTTCATCAATCTGCATCTTGCTCAGTAACACTGACTATATCTCCCAGTCTTCATCAATCTGCATCTTGCTCAGTCACACTGACTATATCTCCCAAACATCATCAATCTGCATCTTGCTCAGTCACACTGACTATATCTCCCAATCTTCATCAATCTGCATCTTGCTCAGTCAGACTGACTATATCTCCCAGATTTCATCAATCTGCATCTTTCTCAGTCACACTGACTAAATATCCCAATGTACATTAATCTGCATCTTGCTCAGTCACACTGACTATATTTCCCAATCTTCATCAAGATGAGCTTGCTTAGTCACACTGACTTCATCTCCAAATCTTCATCAATCTGCATCTTGCTCAGTCACATTAACTATATCTCCCAGATTGCATCAAACTGCATCTTGCTCAGTCACACTGACTATATGTCCCAATCTTCATCAATCTGCATCTTACTCTGTCACACTGACAAGATCTCCCAAACTGCATCAATCTGCATCTTGCTCTCACACTGACTATATCTCCCAGATTTCATCAATCTGCATCTTGCTCAGTCACATTAACTATATCTCCCAGATTTCATAAAACTGCATCTTGCTCAGTCACACTGACTATATGTCCCAATCTTCATCAATCTGCATCTTACTCTGTCACACTGACTATATCTCCCAAACTGCATCAATCTGCAACTTGCTCTCACACTGACTATATCTCCCAGTCTTCATCAATCTGCATCTTGCTCAGTCACACTGACAATATCTCCCAATTTTCATCTGTCTGCATCTTACTCTGTCACACTGACTAAATCTCCCAATCTTCATCAATCTGCACCTTGCTCAGTCACACTGCCTATATCTCCCAATCTTCATCAATCTGCATCTTGCTCAGTCACACTGACTATATCTCCCAGATTTCATCAATCTGCATCTTGCTCAGTCACACTGACTATATCTCCCAGATTTCATCAATCTGCATCTTGCTCAGTCACACTGACTAAATCTCTCAATCTTCATCATTCTGCATCTTGCTCAGTCACACTGACCTTATTCCCCAGATTTCATCAATCTGAATCTTGCTAATTCACACTGACTATAACTCCCAGTTTTCATCTGTCTGCATCTTGCTCAGTCACACTGTCTAAATCTGCCAATCTTCATCAATCTGCATCATGCTCAGTCACACTGACTATATCTCCCAATCTTCATCAATCTGCATCTTGCTCAGTCACACTGAATATATCTCCCAATTTTCATCTGTCCGCATCTTGCTCGCTCACATTGACTATATCTCCCAATTTTCATCTGTCTGCATCTTACTCTGTCACACTGACGAAATCTCCCAATCTTCATCATTGTGCATTTTGCTCGGTCACACTGACCTTATCTCCCAGATTTCATCAACCTGCATCTTGCTGAGTCACACTGACTATATCTCCCAGCTTTCATCAGTCTGCATCTTGCTCAGTAACACTGACTATATCTCCAAATTTTCATCTGTCTGCATATTGCTCCGTCACACTGACTACATTTCCCAGTCTTAATCAATCTGCATCATGCTCAGTCACACTGACTATATTTCAGTTACTGCTTCAATCTGAATCTTGCTCTCACTCTGACTATATCTCCTAATCTTCATCAATCTGCATCTTGCTCAGTCACACTGACTATATCTCCCAATGTTCATCAATCTGCATCTTGCTCAGTCACACTGACTATATCTCCCAATTTTCATCTGTCCGCATCTTGCTCTGTCGCACTGACTATATCGCCCAATCTTCATAAATCTGCTTCTTGCTCAGTCACATTGACTATATCTCCCAGATTTCATCAATCTGCATCTTGCTCAGTTGCACTGACTATATCTCCCAATATTCATCAATCTGTATCTTGCTCAGTCACACTGACTATATCTCCGAGACTTCATCAATCTGCATCTTGCTCAGTCACATTGACTATATCTCCCAATTTTCATCTGTCTGCATCTTGCTCAGTCACACTGACTGTATCTCCCAATTTTCATCTGTCTGCATCTTACTCTGTCACACTGACTATATCTCCCAAACTTCATCAGTCTGCATATTGCTCAGTCACACTGACTATATCTCCCAATCTTCATCAATCTGCATCTTACTCTGTCACACTGACTATATCTCCCAATCTTCATCAATCTGCTTCTTGCTCAGTCACACTGACGATATCTCCCACATTTCATCAATCTGCATCTTGCTCTGTTGCACTGACTATATCTCCCAATATTCATCAATCTGCATCTTGCTCAGTCACACTGACTATCTCTCCGAGACTTCATCAATCTGCATCTTGCTCAGTCACACTGACTATATCTCCCAATCTTCATCAATCTGCATCTTGCTCAGTGACATTGACTATATCGCCCAGACTTCATCAATCTGCATCTTGCTCAGACACTCTGACTATATCTCCCAATTTTCATCTGACTGCATCTTGCTCAGTTACACTGACTATATCTCCCAATTTTCTTCTGTGTGTATCTTGCTGAGTCACACTGACAATATCTCCCAATCTTCATTAATCTGCATCTTGCCCAGCAACACAGACTATATCTTCCAGTCTTCATCAATCTGCATCTTACTCAGTCACACTGACTATATCTCCCAATCTTCATTAATCTGCATCTTGCTCAGTCACACTGACTATATCTCCCAGATTTCATCAGTCTGCATCTTGCTCAGTCACACTGACAATATCTCCCAATTTTCATCTGTCTGCATCTTACTCTGTCACACTGACTATATCTCCCAATCTTCATCAATCTGCATCTTGCTCAGTAACACTGACTATATCTCCCAGTCTTCATCAATCTGCATCTTGCTCAGTTACACTGACTATATCTCCCAATTTTCTTCTGTGTGTATCTTGCTGAGTCACACTGACAATATCTCCCAATCTTCATTAATCTGCATCTTGCCCAGCAACACAGACGATATCTTCCAGTCTTCATCAATCTGCATATTACTCAGTCACACTGACTATATATCCCAATCTTCATTAATCTGCATCTTGCTCAGTCACACTGACTATATCTCCCAATTTTCATCTGTCCGCATCTTGCTGAGTCTCACTGAGTATATCACCCAATTTTCATCTGTCTGCTTCTTGCTGAGTCGCACTGACTATATCTCCCAATTTTCATCTGTCTGCATCTTACTTTGTCACACTGACTATATGTCCCAATCTTCATCAATCTCCATCTTGCTCAGTCACACTGACTATATCTCCCAGTCTTCATCAATCTGCATCTGGCTCAGTCACACTGACTATATCCCCCAATCTTCATCAAGATGTGTCTTGCTCAGTAACACTGACTATATCTCCCAATCTTCATCAATCTGCATCTTGCTCAGTCACACTGACTATATCTCCAAGATTTCATCATTCTGCATCTTGCTCAGTCACACTGACCTTATCTCCCAGATTTCATCTATCTGCATTTTGCTCATTCACACTGACTATATCTCCCAATTTTCATCTGTCTGCATCTTGCTATGTCACACTGACTAAATCTGCCAATCTTCATCAATCTGCATCATGCTCAGTCTCACTGACTATATCTCCCAGTCTTCATCAATCTGCATCTTACTCAGTCACACTGACTTTATCTCCCAATCTTCATTAATCTGCATCTTGCTCAGTCACACTGACTATATCTCCCAGTCTTCATCAATCTGTATCTTGCTCAGTCACACTGCCTGTGTCTCCGAATCTTCATCAATCTGCATCGTATTCTTTCACACTGACTATATCTCCCAGTCTTCATCAATCTGCATCTTGCTCAGTCACACTGACTATATCTCCCAATCTTCATTAATCTGCATCTTGCTCTGTCACACTGACTATATCTCCCAATCTTCATCAATCTGCATCTTGCTCAGTCACACTGACTATATCTCCCAATCTTCATTAATCTGCATCTTGCTCTGTCACACTGACTATATCTCCCAATCTTCATTAATCTGCATCTTGCTCAGTCACACTGACTATATCTCCCAGTCTTCATGAATCTGCATCTTACTCAGTCACACTGACTATATCTCCCAGTCTTCATGAATCTGCATCTTACTCAGTCACACTGACTATATCTCCCAGTCTTCATGAATCTGCATCTTACTCAGTCAAACTGACTATATATCTCCCAATCTTCATCATTCTGCATCTTACTCAGTCACAATGACCTTATCTCCCAGAATTCATCAATCTGCATCTTTCACAGTCACACTGACTATATCTCCCAATTTTCATCTGTCTGCATCTTGCTGAGTCACACGGACTATATCTCCCAGATTTCATCAGTCTGCATCTTGCTCAGTCTCACTGACTATATCTCCCAATCTTCATCAAGATGTGTTTGCTCAGTCACACTGACTATATCTCCCAATCTTCATTAATCTGCATCTTGCTCTGTCGCACTGACTATATCTCCCAATCTTCATCAATCTGCATCTTACTCAGTCACACTGACTATATCTCCCAATTTTCTTCAGTCTGCATCTTGTTCAGTCACACTGACTATATCTCCCAATCTTCATCAATCTGCATCTTGCTCAGTCACACTGACTGTATCTCCCAGATTTCATCAACCTGCATCTTGCTGAGTCACACGGACTATATCTCCCAGATTTCATCAGTCTGCATCTTGCTCAGTCTCACTGACTATATCTCCCAATGTTCATCTGTCTGCATCTTCCTCAGTCACACTGAGTATATCACCCAATTTTCATCTGTCTGCATCTTGCTCAGTCACACTGACTATATCTCCCAATTTTCATCTGTCCGCATCTTGCTGAGTCACACTGAGTATATCACCCAATTTTCATCTGTCTGCTTCTTGCTGAGTCGCACTGACTATATCTCCCAATTTTAATCTGTCTGCATCTTCCTCAGTCAAACTGACTATATCTCCCAGTCTTCATCAATCTGCCTCTGGCTCAGTCACACTGACTATATCCCCCAATCTTCATCAAGATGTGTCTTGCTCAGTCACACTGTCTATATATCCCAATGTTCATCAATCTGCATCTTGCTCAGTAACACGGACTATATCGCCCAGTCTTCATTAATCTGCATCTTACTCAGTCACACCGACTATATCTCCCAATCTTCATTAATCTGCATCTTGCTCAGTCACACTGACTATATCTCCCAGTCTTCATGAATCTGCATCTTACTCTGTCACACTGACTATATCTCCAAATCTTCATCAATCTGCATCTTGCTCAGTAACACTGACTATATCTCCCAGTCTTCATCAATCTGCATCTCGCTCAGTCACACTGACTATATCCCCCAATCTTCATCAAGATGTGTCTTGCTCAGTCACACTGACTATATCTCCCAATCTTCATCAATCTGTATCTTGCTCAGTCACAGTGACTATATCTCCAAGATTTCACAAATCTGCATCTTGCTCTGTTACACTGAATATATCTCCCAGATTTCATCAATGTGCATCTTGCTCAGTCACACTGACTAAATCTCTCAATCTTCATCATTCTGCATCTTGCTCAGTCACACTGACCTTATCTCCCAGATTTCATCAATCTGCATTTTGCTCATTCACCCTGACTATATCTCCCAATTTTCATCTGTCTGCATCTTGCTCAGTCACACTGACTAAATCTGCCAATCTTCATCAATCTGCATCATGCTCAGTCTCACTGACTATATCTCCCAGTCTTCATCAATCTGCATCTTACTCAGTCACACTGACTATATCTCCCAATCTGCATTAATCTGCATCTTGCTCAGTCACACTGACTATATCTCCCAGTCTTCATGAATCTGCATCTTACTCTGTCAAACTGACTATATCTCCCAATCTTCATTTATCTGCAACTTGCTCCGTCACACTGACTATATCTCCGAGACTGCAGCAGTCTGCATCTTGTTGAGTCACACTGACTATATCTCCCAATTTTCAACTGTCTGCATCTTGCTGAGTCGCACTGACTATATCTCCCAATCTTCATTAACCTGCATCTTGCCCAGCAACACAGACTATATCTCCCAGTCTTTATCAATCTGCATCTTGCTCAGTCACACAGACGATATCTCCCAAACTGCATCAATCTGCATCTTGCTCAGTCACACTGACTATATCTACCAATCTTCATTAATCAGCATTTTGCTCAGTCACACTGACTATATCTCCCAATCTTAATCAAGATGAGCTTGCTTAGACACACTGACTATATCTCCAAATCTTCATCAATCTGCATTTTGCTCAGTCCCACTGACTATATCTCCCAGATTTCATCAATCTGCATCTTGCTCAGTCAAAGTGACTATATCTCCCAATTTTCATCTGTATGCATCTTGCTCAGTCACACTGACTATATCTCCCAAACTGCATCAATCTGCATCTTGTTCTCACACTAACTATATCTCCCAATATTCATCAATCTGCATGTTGCTCAGTCACACTGACTATATCTCCCAATCTTCATCAATCTGCATCTTGCTCAGTCACTCTGACTATATCTCCCAGATTTCATCAATCTGCATCTTGCTCAGTCACACTGACTATATCTCCCAATCTTCATCATTCTGCATCTTGCTCAGTCACAATGACCTTATCTCCCAGATTTCATCAATCTGCATCTTTCTCAGTCACACTGACTATATCTCCCAACTTTCATCTGTCTGCATCTTGTTCAGTCACACTGACTATATCTCCCAATGTTCATCTGTCTGCATCTTGCTCAGTCACACTGAGTATATCACCCAATTTTCATCTGTATGCATCTTGCTCAGTCACACTGACTATATCTCCCAGATTTCATCAATCTGCATCATGCTCAGTCGCAGTGACTATATCTCCCAGTCTTCATCAATCTGCATCTCGCTCAGTCACACTGACTATATCCCCCAATCTTCATCAAGATGTGTCTTGCTCAGTCACACTGACTATATCTCCCAATCTTCATCAATCTGCATCTTGCACAGTCACAGTGACTATATCTCCAAGATTTCACAAATCTGCATCTTGCTCTGTTACACTGAATATATCTCCCAGATTTCATCAATCTGCATCTTGCTCAGTCACACTGACTAAATCTCTCAATCTTCATCATTCTGCATCTTGCTCAGTCACACTGACCTTATCTCCCAGATTTCATCAATCTGCATTTTGCTCATTCACCCTGACTATATCTCCCAATTTTCATCTGTCTGCATCTTGCTCAGTCACACTGACTAAATCTGCCAATCTTCATCAATCTGCATCATGCTCAGTCTCACTGACTATATCTCCCAGTCTTCATCAATCTGCATCTTACTCAGTCACACTGACTGTATCTCCCAATCTGCATTAATGTGCATCTTGCTCAGTCACACTGACTATATCTCCCAGTCTTCATGAATCTGCATCTTACTCAGTCAAACTGACTATATCTCCCAATCTTCATTAATCTGCAACTTGCTCCGTCACACTGACTATATCTCCGAGACTGCAGCAGTCTGCATCTTGTTGAGTCACACTGACTATATCTCCCAATTTTCAACTGTCTGCATCTTGCTGAGTCGCACTGACTATATCTCCCAATCTTCATTAACCTGCATCTTGCCCAGCAACACAGACTATATCTCCCAGTCTTTATCAATCTGCATCTTGCTCAGTCACACAGACGATATCTCCCAAACTGCATCAATCTGCATCTTGCTCAGTCACACTGACTATATCTCCCAATCTTCATTAATCAGCATTTTGCTCAGTCACACTGACTATATCTCCCAATCTTAATCAAGATGAGCTTGCTTAGACACACTGACTATATCTCCAAATCTTCATCAATCTGCATCTTGCTCAGTCCCACTGACTATATCTCCCAGATTTCATCAATCTGCATCTTGCTCAGTCAAAGTGACTATATCTCCCAATTTTCATCTGTATGCATCTTGCTCAGTCACACTGACTATATCTCCCAAACTGCATCAATCTGCATCTTGTTCTCACACTAACTATATCTCCCAATATTCATCAATCTGCATGTTGCTCAGTCACACTGACTATATCTCCCAATCTTCATCAATCTGCATATTGCTCAGTCACTCTGACTATATCTCGCAGATTTCATCAATCTGCATCTTGCTATGTCACACTGACTTTATCTCCCAATCTTCATCATTCTGCATCTTGCTCAGTCACAATGACCTTATCTCCCAGATTTCATCAATCTGCATCTTTCTCAGTCACACTGACTATATCTCCCAACTTTCATCTGTCTGCATCTTGTTCAGTCACACTGACTATATCTCCCAATGTTCATCTGTCTGCATCTTGCTCAGTCACACTGAGTATATCACCCAATTTTCATCTGTCTGCTTCTTGCTGAGTCGCACTGACTATATCTCCCAATTTTCATCTGTCTGCATCTTACTTTGTCACACTGACTATATGTCCCAATCTTCATCAATCTCCATCTTGCTCAGTCACACTGACTATATCTCCCAGTCTTCATCAATCTGCATCTGGCTCAGTCACACTGACTATATCCCCCAATCTTCATCAAGATGTGTCTTGCTCAGTAACACTGACTATATCTCCCAATCTTCATCAATCTGCATCTTGCTCAGTCACACTGACTATATCTCCAAGATTTCATCATTCTGCATCTTGCTCAGTCACACTGACCTTATCTCCCAGATTTCATCTATCTGCATTTTGCTCATTCACACTGACTATATCTCCCAATTTTCATCTGTCTGCATCTTGCTATGTCACACTGACTAAATCTGCCAATCTTCATCAATCTGCATCATGCTCAGTCTCACTGACTATATCTCCCAGTCTTCATCAATCTGCATCTTACTCAGTCACACTGACTTTATCTCCCAATCTTCATTAATCTGCATCTTGCTCAGTCACACTGACTATATCTCCCAGTCTTCATCAATCTGTATCTTGCTCAGTCACACTGCCTGTGTCTCCGAATCTTCATCAATCTGCATCGTATTCTTTCACACTGACTATATCTCCCAGTCTTCATCAATCTGCATCTTGCTCAGTCACACTGACTATATCTCCCAATCTTCATTAATCTGCATCTTGCTCTGTCACACTGACTATATCTCCCAATCTTCATCAATCTGCATCTTACTCAGTCACACGGACTATATCTCCCAATCTTCATTAATCTGCATCTTGCTCAGTCACACTGACTATATCTCCCAGTCTTCATGAATCTGCATCTTACTCAGTCACACTGACTATATCTCCCAGTCTTCATGAATCTGCATCTTACTCAGTCACACTGACTATATCTCCCAGTCTTCATGAATCTGCATCTTACTCAGTCAAACTGACTATATATCTCCCAATCTTCATCATTCTGCATCTTACTCAGTCACAATGACCTTATCTCCCAGAATTCATCAATCTGCATCTTTCACAGTCACACTGACTATATCTCCCAATTTTCATCTGTCTGCATCTTGCTGAGTCACACGGACTATATCTCCCAGATTTCATCAGTCTGCATCTTGCTCAGTCTCACTGACTATATCTCCCAATCTTCATCAAGATGTGTTTGCTCAGTCACACTGACTATATCTCCCAATCTTCATTAATCTGCATCTTGCTCTGTCGCACTGACTATATCTCCCAATCTTCATCAATCTGCATCTTACTCAGTCACACTGACTATATCTCCCAATTTTCTTCAGTCTGCATCTTGTTCAGTCACACTGACTATATCTCCCAATCTTCATCAATCTGCATCTTGCTCAGTCACACTGACTGTATCTCCCAGATTTCATCAACCTGCATCTTGCTGAGTCACACGGACTATATCTCCCAGATTTCATCAGTCTGCATCTTGCTCAGTCTCACTGACTATATCTCCCAATGTTCATCTGTCTGCATCTTCCTCAGTCACACTGAGTATATCACCCAATTTTCATCTGTCTGCATCTTGCTCAGTCACACTGACTATATCTCCCAATTTTCATCTGTCCGCATCTTGCTGAGTCACACTGAGTATATCACCCAATTTTCATCTGTCTGCTTCTTGCTGAGTCGCACTGACTATATCTCCCAATTTTAATCTGTCTGCATCTTCCTCAGTCAAACTGACTATATCTCCCAGTCTTCATCAATCTGCCTCTGGCTCAGTCACACTGACTATATCCCCCAATCTTCATCAAGATGTGTCTTGCTCAGTCACACTGTCTATATATCCCAATGTTCATCAATCTGCATCTTGCTCAGTAACACGGACTATATCGCCCAGTCTTCATTAATCTGCATCTTACTCAGTCACACCGACTATATCTCCCAATCTTCATTAATCTGCATCTTGCTCAGTCACACTGACTATATCTCCCAGTCTTCATGAATCTGCATCTTACTCTGTCACACTGACTATATCTCCAAATCTTCATCAATCTGCATCTTGCTCAGTAACACTGACTATATCTCCCAGTCTTCATCAATCTGCATCTCGCTCAGTCACACTGACTATATCCCCCAATCTTCATCAAGATGTGTCTTGCTCAGTCACACTGACTATATCTCCCAATCTTCATCAATCTGTATCTTGCTCAGTCACAGTGACTATATCTCCAAGATTTCACAAATCTGCATCTTGCTCTGTTACACTGAATATATCTCCCAGATTTCATCAATGTGCATCTTGCTCAGTCACACTGACTAAATCTCTCAATCTTCATCATTCTGCATCTTGCTCAGTCACACTGACCTTATCTCCCAGATTTCATCAATCTGCATTTTGCTCATTCACCCTGACTATATCTCCCAATTTTCATCTGTCTGCATCTTGCTCAGTCACACTGACTAAATCTGCCAATCTTCATCAATCTGCATCATGCTCAGTCTCACTGACTATATCTCCCAGTCTTCATCAATCTGCATCTTACTCAGTCACACTGACTATATCTCCCAATCTGCATTAATCTGCATCTTGCTCAGTCACACTGACTATATCTCCCAGTCTTCATGAATCTGCATCTTACTCTGTCAAACTGACTATATCTCCCAATCTTCATTTATCTGCAACTTGCTCCGTCACACTGACTATATCTCCGAGACTGCAGCAGTCTGCATCTTGTTGAGTCACACTGACTATATCTCCCAATTTTCAACTGTCTGCATCTTGCTGAGTCGCACTGACTATATCTCCCAATCTTCATTAACCTGCATCTTGCCCAGCAACACAGACTATATCTCCCAGTCTTTATCAATCTGCATCTTGCTCAGTCACACAGACGATATCTCCCAAACTGCATCAATCTGCATCTTGCTCAGTCACACTGACTATATCTCCCAATCTTCATTAATCAGCATTTTGCTCAGTCACACTGACTATATCTCCCAATCTTAATCAAGATGAGCTTGCTTAGACACACTGACTATATCTCCAAATCTTCATCAATCTGCATTTTGCTCAGTCCCACTGACTATATCTCCCAGATTTCATCAATCTGCATCTTGCTCAGTCAAAGTGACTATATCTCCCAATTTTCATCTGTATGCATCTTGCTCAGTCACACTGACTATATCTCCCAAACTGCATCAATCTGCATCTTGTTCTCACACTAACTATATCTCCCAATATTCATCAATCTGCATGTTGCTCAGTCACACTGACTATATCTCCCAATCTTCATCAATCTGCATCTTGCTCAGTCACTCTGACTATATCTCCCAGATTTCATCAATCTGCATCTTGCTCAGTCACACTGACTATATCTCCCAATCTTCATCATTCTGCATCTTGCTCAGTCACAATGACCTTATCTCCCAGATTTCATCAATCTGCATCTTTCTCAGTCACACTGACTATATCTCCCAACTTTCATCTGTCTGCATCTTGTTCAGTCACACTGACTATATCTCCCAATGTTCATCTGTCTGCATCTTGCTCAGTCACACTGAGTATATCACCCAATTTTCATCTGTATGCATCTTGCTCAGTCACACTGACTATATCTCCCAGATTTCATCAATCTGCATCATGCTCAGTCGCAGTGACTATATCTCCCAGTCTTCATCAATCTGCATCTCGCTCAGTCACACTGACTATATCCCCCAATCTTCATCAAGATGTGTCTTGCTCAGTCACACTGACTATATCTCCCAATCTTCATCAATCTGCATCTTGCACAGTCACAGTGACTATATCTCCAAGATTTCACAAATCTGCATCTTGCTCTGTTACACTGAATATATCTCCCAGATTTCATCAATCTGCATCTTGCTCAGTCACACTGACTAAATCTCTCAATCTTCATCATTCTGCATCTTGCTCAGTCACACTGACCTTATCTCCCAGATTTCATCAATCTGCATTTTGCTCATTCACCCTGACTATATCTCCCAATTTTCATCTGTCTGCATCTTGCTCAGTCACACTGACTAAATCTGCCAATCTTCATCAATCTGCATCATGCTCAGTCTCACTGACTATATCTCCCAGTCTTCATCAATCTGCATCTTACTCAGTCACACTGACTGTATCTCCCAATCTGCATTAATGTGCATCTTGCTCAGTCACACTGACTATATCTCCCAGTCTTCATGAATCTGCATCTTACTCAGTCAAACTGACTATATCTCCCAATCTTCATTAATCTGCAACTTGCTCCGTCACACTGACTATATCTCCGAGACTGCAGCAGTCTGCATCTTGTTGAGTCACACTGACTATATCTCCCAATTTTCAACTGTCTGCATCTTGCTGAGTCGCACTGACTATATCTCCCAATCTTCATTAACCTGCATCTTGCCCAGCAACACAGACTATATCTCCCAGTCTTTATCAATCTGCATCTTGCTCAGTCACACAGACGATATCTCCCAAACTGCATCAATCTGCATCTTGCTCAGTCACACTGACTATATCTCCCAATCTTCATTAATCAGCATTTTGCTCAGTCACACTGACTATATCTCCCAATCTTAATCAAGATGAGCTTGCTTAGACACACTGACTATATCTCCAAATCTTCATCAATCTGCATCTTGCTCAGTCCCACTGACTATATCTCCCAGATTTCATCAATCTGCATCTTGCTCAGTCAAAGTGACTATATCTCCCAATTTTCATCTGTATGCATCTTGCTCAGTCACACTGACTATATCTCCCAAACTGCATCAATCTGCATCTTGTTCTCACACTAACTATATCTCCCAATATTCATCAATCTGCATGTTGCTCAGTCACACTGACTATATCTCCCAATCTTCATCAATCTGCATATTGCTCAGTCACTCTGACTATATCTCGCAGATTTCATCAATCTGCATCTTGCTATGTCACACTGACTTTATCTCCCAATCTTCATCATTCTGCATCTTGCTCAGTCACAATGACCTTATCTCCCAGATTTCATCAATCTGCATCTTTCTCAGTCACACTGACTATATCTCCCAACTTTCATCTGTCTGCATCTTGTTCAGTCACACTGACTATATCTCCCAATGTTCATCTGTCTGCATCTTGCTCAGTCACACTGAGTATATCACCCAATTTTCATCTGTATGCATCTTGCTCAGTCACACTGACTATATCTCCCAGATTTCATCAATCTGCATCATGCTCAGTCGCAGTGACTATATCTCCCCATCTTCATCAATCTGCATCTTGCTCAGACACTCTGACTATATCTCCCAATTTTCATCTGATTGCATCTTGCTCAGTTACACTGACTATATCTCCCAATGTTCTTCTGTGTGTATCTTGCTGAGTCACACTGACAATATCTCCCAATCTTCATTAATCTGCATCTACCCCAGCAACACAGACTATATCTTCCTGTCTTCATCAATCTGCATCTTGCTCAGACACTCTGACTATATCTCCCAATTTTCATCTGACTGCATCTTGCTCTGTTACACTGACTATATCTCCCAATTTTCTTCTGTGTGTATCTTGCTGAGTCACACTGACAATATCTCCCAATCTTCATTAATCTGCATCTTGCCCAGCAACACAGACTATATCTTCCAGTCTTCATCAATCTGCATCTTATTCAGTCACACTGACTATATCTCCCAATCTTCATTAATCTGCATCTTGCTCAGTCACACTGACTATATCTCCCAGATTTCATCAGTCTGCATCTTGCTCAGTCACACTGACAATATCTCCCAATTTTCATCTGTCTGCATCTTACTCTGTCACACTGACTATATCTCCCAATCTTCATCAATCTGCATCTTGCTCAGTAACACTGACTATATCTCCCAGTCTTCATCAATCTGCATCTTGCTCAGTTACACTGACTATATCTCCCAATTTTCTTCTGTGTGTATCTTGCTGAGTCACACTGACAATATCTCCCAATTTTCATTAATCTGCATCTTGCCCAGCAACACAGACTATATCTTCCTGTCTTCATCAATCTGCATCTTACTCAGTCACACTGACTATATCTCCGAATCTTCATTAATCTGCATCTTGCTGAGTCACACTGACTATATCTCCCAGTCTTCATGAATCTGCATCTTACTCAGTCACACTGACTATATCTCCCAATTTTCATCTGTCCGCATCTTGCAGAGTGTCACTGAGTATATCACCCAATTTTCATCTGTCTGCTTCTTGCTGAGTCGCACTGACTATATCTCCCAATTTTCATCTGTCTGCATCTTACTCTGTCACACTGACTATATGTCCCAATCTTCATCAATCTCCATCTTGCTCAGTCACACTGACTATATCTCCCAGTCTTCATCAATCTGCATCTTGCTCAGTCACAGTGACTATATCTCCAAGATTTCACCAATCTGCATCTTGCTCTGTTACACTGAATATATCTCCCAGATTTCATCAATCTGCATCTTGCTCAGTCACACTGACTAAATCTCTCAATCTTCATCATTCTGCATCTTGCTCAGTCACACTGACCTTATCTCCCAGATTTCATCAATCTGCATTTTGCTCATACACCCTGACTATATCTCCCAATTTTCATCTGTCTGCATCTTGCTCAGTCACACTGACTAAATCTGCCAATCTTCATCAATCTGCATCATGCTCAGTCTCACTGACTATATCTCCCAGTCTTCATCAATCTGCATCTTACTCAGTCACACTGACTATATCTCCCAATCTGCATTAATCTGCATCTTGCTCAGTCACACTGACTATATCTCCCAGTCTTCATGAATCTGCATCTTACTCAGTCAAACTGACTATATCTCCCAATCTTCATTAATCTGCAACTTGCTCCGTCACACTGACTATATCTCCGAGACTGCAGCAGTCTGCATCTTGTTGAGTCACACTGACTATATCTCCCAATTTTCAACTGTCTGCATTTTGCTGAGTCGCACTGACTATATTTCCCAATCTTCATTAACCTGCATCTTGCCCAGCAACACAGACTGCATCTCCCAGTCTTTATCAATCTGCATCTTGCTCAGTCACACAGACGATATCTCCCAAACTGCATCAATCTGCATCTTGCTCAGTCACACTGACTATATCTCCCAATCTTCATTAATCAGCATTTTGCTCAGTCACACTGACTATATCTCCCAATCTTAATCAAGATGAGCTTGCTTAGACACACTGACTATATCTCCAAATCTTCATCAATCTGCATCTTGCTCAGTCCCACTGACTATATCTCCCAGATTTCATCAATCTGCATCTTGCTCAGACACTCTGACTATATCTCCCAATTTTCATCTGACTGCATCTTGCTCAGTTACACTGACTATATCTCCCAATTTTCTTCTGTGTGTATCTTGCTGAGTCATACTGACAATATCTCCCAATCTTCATTAATCTGCAACTTGCCCAGCAACACAGACTATATCTTCCAGTCTTCATCAATCTGCATCTTACTCAGTCACACTGACTATATCTCCCAGTCTTCATCAATCTGCATCTTGCTCAGTTACACTGACTATATCTCCCAATTTTCTTCTGTGTGTATCTTGCTGAGTCACACTGACAATATCTCCCAATCTTCATTAATCTGCATCTTGCCCAGCAACACAGACTATATCTTCCTGTCTTCATCAATCTGCATCTTACTCAGTCACACTGACTATATCTCCCAATCTTCATTAATCTGCATCTTGCTCAGTCACACTGACTATATCTCCCAGTCTTCATGAATCTGCATCTTACTCAGTCAAACTGACAATATATCTCCCAATCTTCATCATTCTGCATCTTACTCAGTCACAATGACCTTATCTCCCAGAATTCATCAATCTGCATCTTTCACAGTCACACTGACTATATCTCCCAATTTTCATCTGTCTGCATCTTGTTGAGTCACACGGACTATATCTCCCTGATTTCATCAGTCTGCATCTTGCTCAGTCTCAGTGACTATATCTCCCAATGTTCATCTGTCTGCATCTTGCTCAGTCATACTGAGTATATCACCCAATTTTCATCTGTCTGCATCTTGCTCAGCCACACTGACTATATCTCCCAATTTTCATCTGTCCGCATCTTGCTGAGTCACACTGAGTATTTCACCCAATTTTCATCTGTCTGCTTCTTGCTGAGTCACACTGTCTATATCTACCAATTTTCATCTGTCTGCATTTTACTCTGTCACTCTGACTAAAGGTCCCAATCGTCATCTATCTCCATCTTGCTCAGTCAGACTGACTATATCTCCCAGTCTTCATCAATCTGCATCTTGCTCAGTCACACTGACTATATCTCCCAATCTTCATCAAGATGTGTCTTGCTCAGTCACACTGACTATATCTCCCAATCTTCATTAATCTGCATCTTGCTCTGTCACACTGACTATATCTCCCATTCTTCATCAATCTGCATCTTACTCAGTCACACTGACTATATCTCCCAGATTTCATCAGTCTGCATCTTGCTCAGTCACACTGACTATATCTCCCAGTCTTCATGAATCTGCATCTTACTCAGTCACACTGACTATATCTCCCAGTCTTCATGAATCTGCATCTTACTCAGTCACACTGACTATATCTCCCAGTCTTCATGAATCTGCATCTTACTCAGTCAAACTGACGATATATCTCCCAATCTTCGTCATTCTGCATCTTACTCAGTCACAATGACCTTATCTCCCAGAATTCATCAATCTGCATCTTTCACAGTCAGACTGACTGTATCTCCCAATTTTCATCTGTCTGCATCTTGCTGAGTCACACGGACTATATCTCCCAGATTTCATCAGTCTGCATCTTGCTCAGTCTCACTGACTATATCTCCCAATGTTCATCTGTCCGCATCTTGCTGAGTCACACTGAGTATTTCACCCAATTTTCATCTGTCTGCTTCTTGCTGAGTCGCACTGTCTATATCTCCCAATTTTCATCTGTCCGCATCTTGCTCAGTCACACTGAGTATATCACCGAATTTTCATCTGTCTGCTTCTTGCTCAGTCACACTGACTATATCTCCCAATCCTCATCAATCTGCATCTTGCTCAGTCAGACTGACTATATCTCCCAGATTTCATCAGTCTGCATCTTGCTCAGTCACACTGACGAAATCTCCCAATCTTCATCATTGTGCATCTTGCTCAGTCACACTGACCTTATCTCCCAGATTTCATCAATCTGCATCTTTCTCAGACACACTGACTATATCTCCCAATTTTCATCTGTCTGCATCTTGCTCAGTGACACTGACTAAATCTCCCAATCTTCATCAATCTGCATCTTGCTCAGTCACACTGACTATATCTGCCAATCTTCATCAATCTGCACCTTGCTCAGTCACACTGACTAAATCTCCCAATCTTCATTAATCTGCATCTTGCTCAGTCACACTGACTATATTTCCCAATCTTCATCAAGTTGAGCTTGCTTAGTCACACTGACTTTATCTCCAAATCTTCATCAATCTGCATCTTGCTCAGTCACACTGACTATATCTCCCAGTCTTCATGAATCTGCATCTTACTCAGTCACACTGACTATATCTCCCAGTCTTCATGAATCTGCATCTTACTCAGTCACACTGACTATATCTCCCAGTCTTCATGAATCTGCATCTTACTCAGTCAAACTGACGATATATCTCCCAATCTTCATCATTCTGCATCTTACTCAGTCACAATGACCTTATCTCCCAGAATTCATCAATCTGCATCTTTCACAGTCAGACTGACTGTATCTCCCAATTTTCATCTGTCTGCATCTTGCTGAGTCACACGGACTATATCTCCCAGATTTCATCAGTCTGCATCTTGCTCAGTCTCACTGACTATATCTCCCAATGTTCATCTGTCCGCATCTTGCTGAGTCACACTGAGTATTTCACCCAATTTTCATCTGTCTGCTTCTTGCTGAGTCGCACTGTCTATATCTCCCAATTTTCATCTGTCCGCATCTTGCTCAGTCACACTGAGTATATCACCGAATTTTCATCTGTCTGCTTCTTGCTCAGTCACACTGACTATATCTCCCAGTCCTCATCAATCTGCATCTTGCTCAGTCAGACTGACTATATCTCCCAGATTTCATCAGTCTGCATCTTGCTCAGTCACACTGACGAAATCTCCCAATCTTCATCATTGTGCATCTTGCTCAGTCACACTGACCTTATCTCCCAGATTTCATCAATCTGCATCTTTCTCAGACACACTGACTATATCTCCCAATTTTCATCTATCTGCATCTTGCTCAGTGACACTGACTAAATCTCCCAATCTTCATCAATCTGCATCTTGCTCAGTCACACTGACTATATCTGCCAATCTTCATCAATCTGCACCTTGCTCAGTCACACTGACTAAATCTCCCAATCTTCATTAATCTGCATCTTGCTCAGTCACACTGACTATATTTCCCAATCTTCATCAAGTTGAGCTTGCTTAGTCACACTGACTTTATCTCCAAATCTTCATCAATCTGCATCTTGCTCAGTCACATTAACTATATCTCCCAGATTTCATCAAACTGCATCTTGCTCAGTCACACTGACTATATGTCCCAATCTTCATCAATCTGCATCTTACTCTGTCACACTGACTATATCTCCCAAACTGCATCAATCTGCATCTTGCTATCACACTGACTATATCTCCCAGTCTTCATCAATCTGCATCATGCTCAGTCACACTGACGAAATCTCCCAATCTTCATCAACCTGCATCTTGCTCAGTCACACTGACTATATCTCCCAGATTTCATCAGTCTGCATCTTGCTCAGTCACACTGACAATATCTCCCAATTTTCATCTGTCTGCATCTTACTCTGTCACACTGACTATATCTCCCAATCTTCATCAATCTGCATCTTGCTCAGTAACACTGACTATATCTCCCAGTCTTCATCAATCTGCATCTTGCTCAGTCACACTGCCTATATCTCCCAATCTTGATCAATCTGCATCTTGCTCAGTCATACTGACTATATCTCCCAGATTTCATCAATCTGCATCTTGCTCAGTCACACTGACTATATCTCCCAGATTTCATCAATCTGCATCTTGCTCAGTCACACTGACTAAATCTCTCAATCTTCATCATTCTGCATCTTGCTCAGTCATACTGACCTTATCTCCCAGATTTCATCAATCTGCATCTTGCTAATTCACACTGACTATAACTCCCAGTTTTCATCTGTCTGCATCTTGCTCAGTCACACTGACTAAATCTGCCAATCTTCATCAATCTGCATCATGCTCAGTCACACTGACTATATCTCCCAATTATCATCAATCTGCATCTTGCTCAGTCACACTGACTATACCTCCCAGATTTCATCAATCTGCATCTTGCTCAGTCACACTGACTATATCTCCCAATTTTCATCTGTCCGCATCTTGCTCACTCACATTGACTGTATCTCCCAATTTTCATCTGTCTGCATCTTACTCTGTCACACTGACTATATCTCCCAATCTTCATCAGTCTGCATTTTGCTCAGTTACACTGACTATATCTCCCAATCTTCATCAATCTGCATCTTACTCTGTCACACTGACTATATCTCCCAATCTTCATCAATCTGCTTCTTGCTCAGTCACACTGACTATATCTCCCAGTCTTCATGAATCTGCATCTTACTCAGTCACACTGACTATATCTCCCAGTCTTCATGAATCTGCATCTTACTCAGTCACACTGACTATATCTCCCAGTCTTCATGAATCTGCATCTTACTCAGTCAAACTGACGATATATCTCCCAATCTTCATCATTCTGCATCTTACTCAGTCACAATGACCTTATCTCCCAGAATTCATCAATCTGCATCTTTCACAGTCAGACTGACTGTATCTCCCAATTTTCATCTGTCTGCATCTTGCTGAGTCACACGGACTATATCTCCCAGATTTCATCAGTCTGCATCTTGCTCAGTCTCACTGACTATATCTCCCAATGTTCATCTGTCCGCATCTTGCTGAGTCACACTGAGTATTTCACCCAATTTTCATCTGTCTGCTTCTTGCTGAGTCGCACTGTCTATATCTCCCAATTTTCATCTGTCCGCATCTTGCTCAGTCACACTGAGTATATCACCGAATTTTCATCTGTCTGCTTCTTGCTCAGTCACACTGACTATATCTCCCAGTCCTCATCAATCTGCATCTTGCTCAGTCAGACTGACTATATCTCCCAGATTTCATCAGTCTGCATCTTGCTCAGTCACACTGACGAAATCTCCCAATCTTCATCATTGTGCATCTTGCTCAGTCACACTGACCTTATCTCCCAGATTTCATCAATCTGCATCTTTCTCAGACACACTGACTATATCTCCCAATTTTCATCTATCTGCATCTTGCTCAGTGACACTGACTAAATCTCCCAATCTTCATCAATCTGCATCTTGCTCAGTCACACTGACTATATCTGCCAATCTTCATCAATCTGCACCTTGCTCAGTCACACTGACTAAATCTCCCAATCTTCATTAATCTGCATCTTGCTCAGTCACACTGACTATATTTCCCAATCTTCATCAAGTTGAGCTTGCTTAGTCACACTGACTTTATCTCCAAATCTTCATCAATCTGCATCTTGCTCAGTCACATTAACTATATCTCCCAGATTTCATCAAACTGCATCTTGCTCAGTCACACTGACTATATGTCCCAATCTTCATCAATCTGCATCTTACTCTGTCACACTGACTATATCTCCCAAACTGCATCAATCTGCATCTTGCTATCACACTGACTATATCACCCAGTCTTCATCAATCTGCATCATGCTCAGTCACACTGACGAAATCTCCCAATCTTCATCAACCTGCATCTTGCTCAGTCACACTGACTATATCTCCCAGATTTCATCAGTCTGCATCTTGCTCAGTCACACTGACAATATCTCCCAATTTTCATCTGTCTGCATCTTACTCTGTCACACTGACTATATCTCCCAATCTTCATCAATCTGCATCTTGCTCAGTAACACTGACTATATCTCCCAGTCTTCATCAATCTGCATCTTGCTCAGTCACACTGCCTATATCTCCCAATCTTGATCAATCTGCATCTTGCTCAGTCATACTGACTATATCTCCCAGATTTCATCAATCTGCATCTTGCTCAGTCACACTGACTATATCTCCCAGATTTCATCAATCTGCATCTTGCTCAGTCACACTGACTAAATCTCTCAATCTTCATCATTCTGCATCTTGCTCAGTCATACTGACCTTATCTCCCAGATTTCATCAATCTGCATCTTGCTAATTCACACTGACTATAACTCCCAGTTTTCATCTGTCTGCATCTTGCTCAGTCACACTGACTAAATCTGCCAATCTTCATCAATCTGCATCATGCTCAGTCACACTGACTATATCTCCCAATTATCATCAATCTGCATCTTGCTCAGTCACACTGACTATACCTCCCAGATTTCATCAATCTGCATCTTGCTCAGTCACACTGACTATATCTCCCAATTTTCATCTGTCCGCATCTTGCTCACTCACATTGACTGTATCTCCCAATTTTCATCTGTCTGCATCTTACTCTGTCACACTGACTATATCTCCCAATCTTCATCAGTCTGCATTTTGCTCAGTTACACTGACTATATCTCCCAATCTTCATCAATCTGCATCTTACTCTGTCACACTGACTATATCTCCCAATCTTCATCAATCTGCTTCTTGCTCAGTCACACTGACTATATCTCCCAGATTTCATCAATCTGCATCTTGCTCAGTTGCACTGACTATATCTCCCAAACTGCATCGATCTGCATCTTGTTCTCACACTGACTACATCTCCCAATCATCATCAATCTGCATCTTGCTCAGTCACACTGACTATATCTCCCAATCTTCATCAATCTCCATCTTGCTCAGTCAGACTGACTATATCTCCCAGTCTTCATCAATCTGCATCTTGCTCAGTCACACTGACTATATCTCCCAATCTTCATCAAGATGTGTCTTGCTCAGTCACACTGACTATATCTCCCAATCTTCATTAATCTGCATCTTGCTCTGTCACACTGACTATATCTCCCATTCTTCATCAATCTGCATCTTACTCAGTCACACTGTCTATATCTCCCAGATTTCATCAGTCTGCATCTTGCTCAGTCACACTGACTATATCTCCCAGTCTTCATGAATCTGCATCTTACTCAGTCACACTGACTATATCTCCCAGTCTTCATGAATCTGCATCTTACTCAGTCACACTGACTATATCTCCCAGTCTTCATGAATCAGCATCTTACTCAGTCAAACTGACGATATATCTCCCAATCTTCATCATTCTGCATCTTACTCAGTCACAATGACCTTAT
The DNA here is from genome assembly GCF_030028105.1 of Mobula birostris. NCBI lineage: Eukaryota > Metazoa > Chordata > Chondrichthyes > Myliobatiformes > Myliobatidae > Mobula > Mobula birostris. The sequence goes on along the minus strand of NC_092402.1, from coordinate 83,686,318 downwards.
CTCCCAGAATTCATCAATCTGCATCTTTCACAGTCAGACTGACTGTATCTCCCAATTTTCATCTGTCTGCATCTTGCTGAGTCACACGGACTATATCTCCCAGATTTCATCAGTCTGCATCTTGCTCAGTCTCACTGAGTATATCTCCCAATGTTCATCTGTCCGCATCTTGCTGAGTCACACTGAGTATTTCACCCAATTTTCATCTGTCTGCTTCTTGCTGAGTCGCACTGTCTATATCTCCCAATTTTCATCTGTCCGCATCTTGCTCAGTCACACTGAGTATATCACCGAATTTTCAGCTGTCTGCTTCTTGCTCAGTCACACTGACTATATCTCCCAGTCCTCATCAATCTGCATCTTGCTCAGTCAGACTGACTATATCTCCCAGATTTCATCAATCTGCATCTTGCTCAGTCACACTGACGAAATCTCCCAATCCTCATCATTGTGCATCTTGCTCAGTCACACTGACCTTATCTCCCAGATTTCATCAATCTGCATCTTTCTCAGACACACTGACTATATCTCCCAATTTTCATCTGTCTGCATCTTGCTCAGTGACACTGACTAAATCTCCCAATCTTCATCAATCTGCATCTTGCTCAGTCACACTGACTATATCTGCCAATCTTCATCAATCTGCACCTTGCTCAGTCACACTGACTAAATCTCCCAATCTTCATTAATCTGCATCTTGCTCAGTCACACTGACTATATTTCCAAATCTTCATCAAGTTGAGCTTGCTTAGTCACACTGACTTTATCTCCAAATCTTCATCAATCTGCATCTTGCTCAGTCACATTGACTATATCTCCCAGATTTCATCAAACTGCATCTTGCTCAGTCACACTGACTATATGTCCCAATCTTCATCAATCTGCATCTTACTCTGTCACACTGACTATATCTCCCAAACTGCATCAATCTGCATCTTGCTCTCACACTGACTATATCTCCCAGTCTTCATCAATCTGCATCTTGCTCAGTCACACTGACTATATCTCCCAATCTTCATCAACCTGCATCTTGCTCAGTCACACTGACTATATCTCCCAGATTTCATCAGTCTGCATCTTGCTCAGTCACACTGACAATATCTCCCAATTTTCATCTGTCTGCATCTTACTCTGTCACACTGACTATATCTCCCAATCTTCATCAATCTGCATCTTGCTCAGTAACACTGACTATATCTCCCAGTCTTCATCAATCTGCATCTTGCTCAGTCACACTGCCTATATCTCCCAATCTTGATCAATCTGCATCTTGCTCAGTCACACTGACTATATCTCCCAGATTTCATCAATCTGCATCTTGCTCAGTCACACTGACTATATCTCCCAGATTTCATCATCCTGCATCTTGCTCAGTCACACTGACTAAATCTCTCAATCTTCATCATTCTGCATCTTGCTCAGTCACACTGACCTTATCTCCCAGATTTCATCAATCTGCATCTTGCTAATTCACACTGAGTATAACTCCCAGTTTTCATCTGTCTGCATCTTGCTCAGTCACACTGACTAAATCTGCCAATCTTCATCAATCTGCATCATGCTCAGTCACACTGACTATATCTCCCAATTATCATCAATCTGCATCTTGCTCAGTCACACTGACTATACCTCCCAGATTTCATCAATCTGCATCTTGCTCAGTCACACTGACTATTTCTCCCAATTTTCATCTGTCCGCATCTTGCTCACTCACATTGACTGTATCTCCCAATTTTCATCTGTCTGCATCTTACTCTGTCACACTGACTATATCTCCCAATCTTCATCAGTCTGCATTTTGCTCAGTCACACTGACTATATCTCCCAATCTTCATCAATCTGATTCTTCCTCAGTCACACTGACTATATCTCCCAGATTTCATCAATCTGCACCTTGCTCAGTCACATTAACTATATCTCCCAGATTTCATCAAACTGCATCTTGCTCAGTCACACTGACTATATGTCCCAATCTTCATCAATCTGCATCTTACTCTGTCACACTGACTATATCTCCCAAACTGTATCAATCTGCATCTTGCTCTCACACTGACTATATCTCCCAATTTTCATCTGTCTGCATCTTACTCTGTCACACTGACTATATCTCCCAATCTTCAGCAATCAGCATATTGCTCAGTAACACTGACTATATCTCCCAGATTTCATCAATCTGCATCTTGCTCAGTCACACTGACTATATCTCCCAGATTTCATCGTTCTGCATCTTGCTCAGTCACACTGACCTTTTCTCCCAGATTTCATCAATCTGCATCTTGCTAATTCACACTGACTATAACTCCCACTTTTCATCTGTCTGCATCTTGCTCAGTCACACTGACTAAATCTGCCAATCTTCATCAATCTGCATCATGCTCAGTCACACTGACTATATCTCCCAATCTTCATCAATCTGCATCTTGCTCAGTCACAGAGACTATATCTCCCAATTTTCATCTGTCCGCATCTTGCTCACTCACATTGACTATATCTCCCAATTTTCATCTGTCTGCATCTTACTCTGTCACACTGACTATATCTCCCAATCATCATCAGTCTGCATTTTGCTCAGTCACACTGACTATATCTCCCAATCTTCATCAATCCGCATCTTACTCTGTCACACTGACTATATCTCCCAATCTTCATCAATCTGCTTCTTGCTCAGTCACACTGACTATATCTCCCAGATTTCATCAATCTGCATCTTGCTCAGTTGCACTGACTATATCTCCCAATATTCATCAATCTGCATCTTGCTCAGTCACACTGACTATATCTCCGAGACCTCATCAATATGCATCTTGCTCAGTCACACTGACTATATCTCCCAATCTTCATCAATCTGCATCTTGCTCAGTCACACTGACTATATCTCCCAATCTTCATCAATCTGCATCTTGCTCAGTAACACTGACTATATCTCCCAGTCTTCATCAATCTGCATCTTGCTCAGTCACACTGCCTATATCTCCCAATCTTGATCAATCTGCATCTTGCTCAGTCATACTGACTATATCTCCCAGATTTCATCAATCTGCATCTTGCTCAGTCACACTGACTATATCTCCCAGATTTCATCAATCTGCATCTTGCTCAGTCACACTGACTAAATCTCTCAATCTTCATCATTCTGCATCTTGCTCAGTCATACTGACCTTATCTCCCAGATTTCATCAATCTGCATCTTGCTAATTCACACTGACTATAACTCCCAGTTTTCATCTGTCTGCATCTTGCTCAGTCACACTGACTAAATCTGCCAATCTTCATCAATCTGCATCATGCTCAGTCACACTGACTATATCTCCCAATTATCATCAATCTGCATCTTGCTCAGTCACACTGACTATACCTCCCAGATTTCATCAATCTGCATCTTGCTCAGTCACACTGACTATATCTCCCAATTTTCATCTGTCCGCATCTTGCTCACTCACATTGACTGTATCTCCCAATTTTCATCTGTCTGCATCTTACTCTGTCACACTGACTATATCTCCCAATCTTCATCAGTCTGCATTTTGCTCAGTTACACTGACTATATCTCCCAATCTTCATCAATCTGCATCTTACTCTGTCACACTGACTATATCTCCCAATCTTCATCAATCTGCTTCTTGCTCAGTCACACTGACTATATCTCCCAGATTTCATCAATCTGCATCTTGCTCAGTTGCACTGACTATATCTCCCAAACTGCATCGATCTGCATCTTGTGCTCACACTGACTACATCTCCCAGTCTTCATTAATCTGCATCTTGCTCAGTCACACTGACTATATCTCCCAATCATCATCAATCTGCATTTTGCTCAGTCACACTGACTATATCTCCCAATCTTCATCAATCTCCATCTTGCTCAGTCAGACTGACTATATCTCCCAGTCTTCATCAATCTGCATCTTGCTCAGTCACACTGACTATATCTCCCAATCTTCATCAAGATGTGTCTTGCTCAGTCACACTGACTATATCTCCCAATCTTCATTAATCTGCATCTTGCTCTGTCACACTGACTATATCTCCCATTCTTCATCAATCTGCATCTTACTCAGTCACACTGTCTATATCTCCCAGATTTCATCAGTCTGCATCTTGCTCAGTCACACTGACTATATCTCCCAGTCTTCATGAATCTGCATCTTACTCAGTCACACTGACTATATCTCCCAGTCTTCATGAATCTGCATCTTACTCAGTCACACTGACTATATCTCCCAGTCTTCATGAATCAGCATCTTACTCAGTCAAACTGACGATATATCTCCCAATCTTCATCATTCTGCATCTTACTCAGTCACAATGACCTTATCTCCCAGAATTCATCAATCTGCATCTTTCACAGTCAGACTGACTGTATCTCCCAATTTTCATCTGTCTGCATCTTGCTGAGTCACACGGACTATATCTCCCAGATTTCATCAGTCTGCATCTTGCTCAGTCTCACTGAGTATATCTCCCAATGTTCATCTGTCCGCATCTTGCTGAGTCACACTGAGTATTTCACCCAATTTTCATCTGTCTGCTTCTTGCTGAGTCGCACTGTCTATATCTCCCAATTTTCATCTGTCCGCATCTTGCTCAGTCACACTGAGTATATCACCGAATTTTCAGCTGTCTGCTTCTTGCTCAGTCACACTGACTATATCTCCCAGTCCTCATCAATCTGCATCTTGCTCAGTCAGACTGACTATATCTCCCAGATTTCATCAATCTGCATCTTGCTCAGTCACACTGACGAAATCTCCCAATCCTCATCATTGTGCATCTTGCTCAGTCACACTGACCTTATCTCCCAGATTTCATCAATCTGCATCTTTCTCAGACACACTGACTATATCTCCCAATTTTCATCAATCTGCATCTTGCTCAGTAACACTGACTATATCTCCCAGTCTTCATCAATCTGCATCTTGCTCAGTCACACTGCCTATATCTCCCAATCTTGATCAATCTGCATCTTGCTCAGTCATACTGACTATATCTCCCAGATTTCATCAATCTGCATCTTGCTCAGTCACACTGACTATATCTCCCAGATTTCATCAATCTGCATCTTGCTCAGTCACACTGACTAAATCTCTCAATCTTCATCATTCTGCATCTTGCTCAGTCATACTGACCTTATCTCCCAGATTTCATCAATCTGCATCTTGCTAATTCACACTGACTATAACTCCCAGTTTTCATCTGTCTGCATCTTGCTCAGTCACACTGACTAAATCTGCCAATCTTCATCAATCTGCATCATGCTCAGTCACACTGACTATATCTCCCAATTATCATCAATCTGCATCTTGCTCAGTCACACTGACTATACCTCCCAGATTTCATCAATCTGCATCTTGCTCAGTCACACTGACTATATCTCCCAATTTTCATCTGTCCGCATCTTGCTCACTCACATTGACTGTATCTCCCAATTTTCATCTGTCTGCATCTTACTCTGTCACACTGACTATATCTCCCAATCTTCATCAGTCTGCATTTTGCTCAGTTACACTGACTATATCTCCCAATCTTCATCAATCTGCATCTTACTCTGTCACACTGACTATATCTCCCAATCTTCATCAATCTGCTTCTTGCTCAGTCACACTGACTATATCTCCCAGATTTCATCAATCTGCATCTTGCTCAGTTGCACTGACTATATCTCCCAAACTGCATCGATCTGCATCTTGTGCTCACACTGACTACATCTCCCAGTCTTCATTAATCTGCATCTTGCTCAGTCACACTGACTATATCTCCCAATCATCATCAATCTGCATTTTGCTCAGTCACACTGACTATATCTCCCAATCTTCATCAATCTCCATCTTGCTCAGTCAGACTGACTATATCTCCCAGTCTTCATCAATCTGCATCTTGCTCAGTCACACTGACTATATCTCCCAATCTTCATCAAGATGTGTCTTGCTCAGTCACACTGACTATATCTCCCAATCTTCATTAATCTGCATCTTGCTCTGTCACAATGACTATATCTCCCATTCTTCATCAATCTGCATCTTACTCAGTCACACTGTCTATATCTCCCAGATTTCATCAGTCTGCATCTTGCTCAGTCACACTGACTATATCTCCCAGTCTTCATGAATCTGCATCTTACTCAGTCACACTGACTATATCTCCCAGTCTTCATGAATCTGCATCTTACTCAGTCACACTGACTATATCTCCCAGTCTTCATGAATCAGCATCTTACTCAGTCAAACTGACGATATATCTCCCAATCTTCATCATTCTGCATCTTACTCAGTCACAATGACCTTATCTCCCAGAATTCATCAATCTGCATCTTTCACAGTCAGACTGACTGTATCTCCCAATTTTCATCTGTCTGCATCTTGCTGAGTCACACGGACTATATCTCCCAGATTTCATCAGTCTGCATCTTGCTCAGTCTCACTGAGTATATCTCCCAATGTTCATCTGTCCGCATCTTGCTGAGTCACACTGAGTATTTCACCCAATTTTCATCTGTCTGCTTCTTGCTGAGTCGCACTGTCTATATCTCCCAATTTTCATCTGTCCGCATCTTGCTCAGTCACACTGAGTATATCACCGAATTTTCAGCTGTCTGCTTCTTGCTCAGTCACACTGACTATATCTCCCAGTCCTCATCAATCTGCATCTTGCTCAGTCAGACTGACTATATCTCCCAGATTTCATCAATCTGCATCTTGCTCAGTCACACTGACGAAATCTCCCAATCCTCATCATTGTGCATCTTGCTCAGTCACACTGACCTTATCTCCCAGATTTCATCAATCTGCATCTTTCTCAGACACACTGACTATATCTCCCAATTTTCATCTGTCTGCATCTTGCTCAGTGACACTGACTAAATCTCCCAATCTTCATCAATCTGCATCTTGCTCAGTCACACTGACTATATCTGCCAATCTTCATCAATCTGCACCTTGCTCAGTCACACTGACTAAATCTCCCAATCTTCATTAATCTGCATCTTGCTCAGTCACACTGACTATATTTCCAAATCTTCATCAAGTTGAGCTTGCTTAGTCACACTGACTTTATCTCCAAATCTTCATCAATCTGCATCTTGCTCAGTCACATTAACTATATCTCCCAGATTTCATCAAACTGCATCTTGCTCAGTCACACTGACTATATGTCCCAATCTTCATCAATCTGCATCTTACTCTGTCACACTGACTATATCTCCCAAACTGCATCAATCTGCATCTTGCTCTCACACTGACTATATCTCCCAGTCTTCATCAATCTGCATCTTGCTCAGTCACACTGACTATATCTCCCAATCTTCATCAACCTGCATCTTGCTCAGTCACACTGACTATATCTCCCAGATTTTATCAGTCTGCATCTTGCTCAGTCACACTGACAATATCTCCCAATTTTCATCTGTCTGCATCTTACTCTGTCACACTGACTATATCTCCCAATCTTCATCAATCTGCATCTTGCTCAGTAACACTGACTATATCTCCCAGTCTTCATCAATCTGCATCTTGCTCAGTCACACTGCCTATATCTCCCAAACTTGATCAATCTGCATCTTGCTCAGTCACACTGACTATATCTCCCAGATTTCATCAATCTGCATCTTGCTCAGTCACACTGACTATATCTCCCAGATTTCATCATCCTGCATCTTGCTCAGTCACACTGACTAAATCTCTCAATCTTCATCATTCTGCATCTTGCTCAGTCACACTGACCTTATCTCCCAGATTTCATCAATCTGCATCTTGCTAATTCACACTGAGTATAACTCCCAGTTTTCATCTGTCTGCATCTTGCTCAGTCACACTGACTAAATCTGCCAATCTTCATCAATCTGCATCATGCTCAGTCACACTGACTATATCTCCCAATTATCATCAATCTGCATCTTGCTCAGTCACACTGACTATACCTCCCAGATTTCATCAATCTGCATCTTGCTCAGTCACACTGACTATTTCTCCCAATTTTCATCTGTCCGCATCTTGCTCACTCACATTGACTGTATCTCCCAATTTTCATCTGTCTGCATCTTACTCTGTCACACTGACTATATCTCCCAATCTTCATCAGTCTGCATTTTGCTCAGTCACACTGACTATATCTCCCAATCTTCATCAATCTGATTCTTCCTCAGTCACACTGACTATATCTCCCAGATTTCATCAATCTGCACCTTGCTCAGTCACATTAACTATATCTCCCAGATTTCATCAAACTGCATCTTGCTCAGTCACACTGACTATATGTCCCAATCTTCATCAATCTGCATCTTACTCTGTCACACTGACTATATCTCCCAAACTGTATCAATCTGCATCTTGCTCTCACACTGACTATATCTCCCAATTTTCATCTGTCTGCATCTTACTCTGTCACACTGACTATATCTCCCAATCTTCAGCAATCAGCATATTGCTCAGTAACACTGACTATATCTCCCAGACTTCATCAATCTGCATCTTGCTCAGTCACACTGACTATATCTCCCAGATTTCATCGTTCTGCATCTTGCTCAGTCACACTGACCTTTTCTCCCAGATTTCATCAATCTGCATCTTGCTAATTCACACTGACTATAACTCCCACTTTTCATCTGTCTGCATCTTGCTCAGTCACACTGACTAAATCTGCCAATCTTCATCAATCTGCATCATGCTCAGTCACACTGACTATATCTCCCAATCTTCATCAATCTGCATCTTGCTCAGTCACAGAGACTATATCTCCCAATTTTCATCTGTCCGCATCTTGCTCACTCACATTGACTATATCTCCCAATTTTCATCTGTCTGCATCTTACTCTGTCACACTGACTATATCTCCCAATCATCATCAGTCTGCATCTTACTCTGTCACACTGACTATATCTCCCAATCTTCATCAATCTGCTTCTTGCTCAGTCACACTGACTATATCTCCCAGATTTCATCAATCTGCATCTTGCTCAGTTGCACTGACTATATCTCCCAATATTCATCAATCTGCATCTTGCTCAGTCACACTGACTATATCTCCGAGACCTCATCAATATGCATCTTGCTCAGTCACACTGACTATATCTCCCAATCTTCATCAATCTGCATCTTGCTCAGTCACACTGACTATATCTCCCAATCTTCATCAATCTGCATCTTGCTCAGTAACACTGACTATATCTCCCAGTCTTCATCAATCTGCATCTTGCTCAGTCACACTGCCTATAGCTCCCAATCTTCATCAATCTGCATCTTGCTCAGTCACACTGACTATATCTCCCAGATTTCATCAATCTGCATCTTGCTCAGTCACACTTACTATATCTCCCAGATTTCATCAATCTGCATCTTGCTCAGTCACACTGACTAAATCTCTCAATCTTCATCATTCTGCATCTTGCTCAGTCACACTGACCTTATCTCCCAGATTTCATCAATCTGCATCTTGCTAATTCACACTGACTATAACTCCCAGTTTTCATCTGTCTGCATCTTGCTCAGTCACACTGACTAAATCTGCCAATCTTCATCAATCTGCATCATGCTCAGTCACACTGACTATATCTCCCAATTATCATCAATCTGCATCTTGCTCAGTCACACTGACTATACCTCCCAGATTTCATCAATCTGCATCTTGCTCAGTCACACTGACTATATCTCCCAATTTTCATCTGTCCGCATCTTGCTCACTCACATTGACTATATCTCCCAATTTTCATCTGTCTGCATCTTACTCTGTCACACTGACTATATCTCCCAATCTTCATCAGTCTGCATTTTGCTCAGTCACACTGACTATATCTCCCAATCTTCATCAATCTGATTCTTGCTCAGTCACACTGACTAAATCTCCCAGATTTCATCAATCTGCACCTTGCTCAGTCACATTAACTATATCTCCCACATTTCATCAAACTGCATCTTGCTCAGTCACACTGACTATATGTCCCAATCTTCATCAATCTGTATCTTACTCTGTCACACTGACTATATCTCCCAAACTGCATCAATCTGCATCTTGCTCTCACACTGACTATATCTCCCAATTTTCATCTGTCTGCATCTTACTCTGTCACACTGACTATATCTCCCAATCTTCATCAATCAGCATATTGCTCAGTAACACTGACTATATCTCCCAGACTTCATCAATCTGCATCTTGCTCAGTCACACTGACTATATCTCCCAGTTTTCATCAATCTGCATCTTGCTCAGTCACACTGACTATATCTCCCAGATTTCATCAATCTACATCTTGCTCAGTCACACTGACGAAATCTCTCAATCTTCATCGTTCTGCATCTTGCTCAGTCACACTGACCTTATCTCCCAGATTTCATCAATCTGCATCTTGCTAATTCACACTGACTATAACTCCCACTTTTCATCTGTCTGCATCTTGCTCAGTCACACTGACTAAATCTGCCAATCTTCATCAATCTGCATCATGCTCAGTCACACTGACTATATCTCCCAATCTTCATCAATCTGCATCTTGCTCAGTCACAGAGACTATATCTCCCAATTTTCATCTGTCCGCATCTTGGTCACTCACATTGACTATATCTCCCAATTTTCATCTGTTTGCATCTTACTCTGTCACACTGAATATATCTCCCAATCATCATCAGTCTGCATTTTGCTCAGTCACACTGACTATATCTCCCAATCTTCATCAATCTGCATCTTACTCTGTCACACTGACTATATCTCCCAATCTTCATCAATCTGCTTCTTGCTCAGTCACACTGACTATATCTCCCAGATTTCATCAATCTGCATCTTGCTCAGTTGCACTGACTATATCTCCCAATATTCATCAATCTGCATCTTGCTCAGTCACACTGACTATATCTCCGAGACCTCATCAATATGCATCTTGCTCAGTCACACTGACTATATCTCCCAATCTTCATCAATCTGCATCTTGCTCAGTCACACTGACTATATCTCCCAATCTTCATCAATCTGCATCTTGCTCAGTAACACTGACTATATCTCCCAGTCTTCATCAATCTGCATCTTGCTCAGTCACACTGCCTATATCTCCCAATCTTGATCAATCTGCATCTTGCTCAGTCATACTGACTATATCTCCCAGATTTCATCAATCTGCATCTTGCTCAGTCACACTGACTATATCTCCCAGATTTCATCAATCTGCATCTTGCTCAGTCACACTGACTAAATCTCTCAATCTTCATCATTCTGCATCTTGCTCAGTCATACTGACCTTATCTCCCAGATTTCATCAATCTGCATCTTGCTAATTCACACTGACTATAACTCCCAGTTTTCATCTGTCTGCATCTTGCTCAGTCACACTGACTATATCTCCCAATTATCATCAATCTGCATCTTGCTCAGTCACACTGACTATACCTCCCAGATTTCATCAATCTGCATCTTGCTCAGTCACACTGACTATATCTCCCAATTTTCATCTGTCCGCATCTTGCTCACTCACATTGACTGTATCTCCCAATTTTCATCTGTCTGCATCTTACTCTGTCACACTGACTATATCTCCCAATCTTCATCAGTCTGCATTTTGCTCAGTTACACTGACTATATCTCCCAATCTTCATCAATCTGCATCTTACTCTGTCACACTGACTATATCTCCCAATCTTCATCAATCTGCTTCTTGCTCAGTCACACTGACTATATCTCCCAGATTTCATCAATCTGCATCTTGCTCAGTTGCACTGACTATATCTCCCAAACTGCATCGATCTGCATCTTGTGCTCACACTGACTACATCTCCCAGTCTTCATTAATCTGCATCTTGCTCAGTCACACTGACTATATCTCCCAATCATCATCAATCTGCATTTTGCTAAGTCACACTGACTATATCTCCCAATCTTCATCAATCTCCATCTTGCTCAGTCAGACTGACTATATCTCCCAGTCTTCATCAATCTGCATCTTGCTCAGTCACACTGACTATATCTCCCAATCTTCATCAAGATGTGTCTTGCTCAGTCACACTGACTATATCTCCCAATCTTCATTAATCTGCATCTTGCTCTGTCACACTGACTATATCTCCCATTCTTCATCAATCTGCATCTTACTCAGTCACACTGTCTATATCTCCCAGATTTCATCAGTCTGCATCTTGCTCAGTCACACTGACTATATCTCCCAGTCTTCATGAATCTGCATCTTACTCAGTCACACTGACTATATCTCCCAGTCTTCATGAATCTGCATCTTACTCAGTCACACTGACTATATCTCCCAGTCTTCATGAATCAGCATCTTACTCAGTCAAACTGACGATATATCTCCCAATCTTCATCATTCTGCATCTTACTCAGTCACAATGACCTTATCTCCCAGAATTCATCAATCTGCATCTTTCACAGTCAGACTGACTGTATCTCCCAATTTTCATCTGTCTGCATCTTGCTGAGTCACACGGACTATATCTCCCAGATTTCATCAGTCTGCATCTTGCTCAGTCTCACTGAGTATATCTCCCAATGTTCATCTGTCCGCATCTTGCTGAGTCACACTGAGTATTTCACCCAATTTTCATCTGTCTGCTTCTTGCTGAGTCGCACTGTCTATATCTCCCAATTTTCATCTGTCCGCATCTTGCTCAGTCACACTGAGTATATCACCGAATTTTCAGCTGTCTGCTTCTTGCTCAGTCACACTGACTATATCTCCCAGTCCTCATCAATCTGCATCTTGCTCAGTCAGACTGACTATATCTCCCAGATTTCATCAATCTGCATCTTGCTCAGTCACACTGACGAAATCTCCCAATCCTCATCATTGTGCATCTTGCTCAGTCACACTGACCTTATCTCCCAGATTTCATCAATCTGCATCTTTCTCAGACACACTGACTATATCTCCCAATTTTCATCTGTCTGCATCTTGCTCAGTGACACTGACTAAATCTCCCAATCTTCATCAATCTGCATCTTGCTCAGTCACACTGACTATATCTGCCAATCTTCATCAATCTGCACCTTGCTCAGTCACACTGACTAAATCTCCCAATCTTCATTAATCTGCATCTTGCTCAGTCACACTGACTATATTTCCAAATCTTCATCAAGTTGAGCTTGCTTAGTCACACTGACTTTATCTCCAAATCTTCATCAATCTGCATCTTGCTCAGTCACATTAACTATATCTCCCAGATTTCATCAAACTGCATCTTGCTCAGTCACACTGACTATATGTCCCAATCTTCATCAATCTGCATCTTACTCTGTCACACTGACTATATCTCCCAAACTGCATCAATCTGCATCTTGCTCTCACACTGACTATATCTCCCAGTCTTCATCAATCTGCATCTTGCTCAGTCACACTGACTATATCTCCCAATCTTCATCAACCTGCATCTTGCTCAGTCACACTGACTATATCTCCCAGATTTTATCAGTCTGCATCTTGCTCAGTCACACTGACAATATCTCCCAATTTTCATCTGTCTGCATCTTACTCTGTCACACTGACTATATCTCCCAATCTTCATCAATCTGCATCTTGCTCAGTAACACTGACTATATCTCCCAGTCTTCATCAATCTGCATCTTGCTCAGTCACACTGCCTATATCTCCCAAACTTGATCAATCTGCATCTTGCTCAGTCACACTGACTATATCTCCCAGATTTCATCAATCTGCATCTTGCTCAGTCACACTGACTATATCTCCCAGATTTCATCATCCTGCATCTTGCTCAGTCACACTGACTAAATCTCTCAATCTTCATCATTCTGCATCTTGCTCAGTCACACTGACCTTATCTCCCAGATTTCATCAATCTGCATCTTGCTAATTCACACTGAGTATAACTCCCAGTTTTCATCTGTCTGCATCTTGCTCAGTCACACTGACTAAATCTGCCAATCTTCATCAATCTGCATCATGCTCAGTCACACTGACTATATCTCCCAATTATCATCAATCTGCATCTTGCTCAGTCACACTGACTATACCTCCCAGATTTCATCAATCTGCATCTTGCTCAGTCACACTGACTATTTCTCCCAATTTTCATCTGTCCGCATCTTGCTCACTCACATTGACTGTATCTCCCAATTTTCATCTGTCTGCATCTTACTCTGTCACACTGACTATATCTCCCAATCTTCATCAGTCTGCATTTTGCTCAGTCACACTGACTATATCTCCCAATCTTCATCAATCTGATTCTTCCTCAGTCACACTGACTATATCTCCCAGATTTCATCAATCTGCACCTTGCTCAGTCACATTAACTATATCTCCCAGATTTCATCAAACTGCATCTTGCTCAGTCACACTGACTATATGTCCCAATCTTCATCAATCTGCATCTTACTCTGTCACACTGACTATATCTCCCAAACTGTATCAATCTGCATCTTGCTCTCACACTGACTATATCTCCCAATTTTCATCTGTCTGCATCTTACTCTGTCACACTGACTATATCTCCCAATCTTCAGCAATCAGCATATTGCTCAGTAACACTGACTATATCTCCCAGACTTCATCAATCTGCATCTTGCTCAGTCACACTGACTATATCTCCCAGATTTCATCGTTCTGCATCTTGCTCAGTCACACTGACCTTTTCTCCCAGATTTCATCAATCTGCATCTTGCTAATTCACACTGACTATAACTCCCACTTTTCATCTGTCTGCATCTTGCTCAGTCACACTGACTAAATCTGCCAATCTTCATCAATCTGCATCATGCTCAGTCACACTGACTATATCTCCCAATCTTCATCAATCTGCATCTTGCTCAGTCACAGAGACTATATCTCCCAATTTTCATCTGTCCGCATCTTGGTCACTCACATTGACTATATCTCCCAATTTTCATCTGTTTGCATCTTACTCTGTCACACTGAATATATCTCCCAATCATCATCAGTCTGCATTTTGCTCAGTCACACTGACTATATCTCCCAATCTTCATCAATCTGCATCTTACTCTGTCACACTGACTATATCTCCCAATCTTCATCAATCTGCTTCTTGCTCAGTCACACTGACTATATCTCCCAGATTTCATCAATCTGCATCTTGCTCAGTTGCACTGACTATATCTCCCAATATTCATCAATCTGCATCTTGCTCAGTCACACTGACTATATCTCCGAGACCTCATCAATATGCATCTTGCTCAGTCACACTGACTATATCTCCCAATCTTCATCAATCTGCATCTTGCTCAGTCACACTGACTATATCTCCCAATCTTCATCAATCTGCATCTTGCTCAGTTACACTGACTATATCTCCCATTCTTCATCAATCTGCATGTTACTCAGTCACACTGACTATATCTCCCAGATTTCATCTGTTTGCATCTTACTCTGTCACACTGACTATATCTCCCAATCATCATCAGTCTGCATTTTGCTCAGTCACACTGACTATATCTCCCAATCTTCATCAATCTGCATCTTACTCTGTCACACTGACTATATCTCCCAATCTTCATCAATCTGCTTCTTGCTCAGTCACACTGACTATATCTCCCAGATTTCATCAATCTGCATCTTGCTCAGTTGCACTGACTATATCTCCCAATATTCATCAATCTGCATCTTGCTCAGTCACACTGACTATATCTCCGAGACTTCATCAATATACATCTTGCTCAGTCACACTGACTATATCTCCCAATCTTCATCAATCTGCATCTTGCTCAGTCACACTGACTATATCTCCCAATCTTCATCAATCTGCATCTTGCTCAGTCACACTGACTTTATCTCCCAATCTTCATCATTCTGCATCTTGCTCAGTCACACTGACCTTATCTCCCAATATTCATCAATCTGCATCTTGCTCTGTCACACTGACTATATCTCCCATTCTTCATCAATCTGCATCTTACTCAGTCACACTGACTATATCTCCCAGATTTCATCAGTCTGCATCTTGCTCAGTCACACTGACTATATCTCCCAGTCTTCATGAATCTGCATCTTACTCAGTCACACTGACTATATCTCCTAGTCTTCGTGAATCTGCATCTTACTCAGTCACACTGACTATATCTCCCAGTCTTCATGAATCTGCATCTAACTCAGTCAAACTGACGATATATCTCCCAATCTTCATCATTCTGCATCTTACTCAGTCACAATGACCTTATCTCCCAGAATTCATCAATCTGCATCTTTCACAGTCACACTGACTATATCTCCCAATTTTCATCTGTCTGCATCTTGCTGAGTCACACGGAGTATATCTCCCAGATTTCATCAGTGTGCATCTTGCTCAGTCTCACTGACTATATCTCCCAATGTTCATCTGTCTGCATCTTGCTCAGTCATGCTGAGTATATCTCCCAATTTTCATCTGTCCGCATCTTGCTGAGTCACACTGAGTATTTCACCCAATTTTCATCTGTCTGCTTCTTGCTGAGTCGCACTGTCTATATCTCCCAATTTTCATCTGTCCGCATCTTGCTCAGTCACACTGAGTATATCACCGAATTTTCATCTGTCTGCTTCTTGCTCAGTCACACTGACTATATCTCCCAGTCCTCATCAATCTGCATCTTGCTCAGTCAGACTGACTATATCTCCCAGATTTCATCAATCTGCATCTTGCTCATTCACACTGACGAAATCTCCCAATCTTCATCTGTCTGCATCTTGCTCAGTGACACTGACTAAATCTCCCAATCTTCATCATTCTGCATCTTGCTCAGTCACACTGACCTTATCTCCCAGATTTCATCAATCTGCATCTTGCTAATTCACACTGAGTATAACTCCCAGTTTTCATCTGTCTGCATCTTGCTCAGTCACACTGACTAAATCTGCCAATCTTCATCAATCTGCATCATGCTCAGTCACACTGACTATATCTCCCAATTATCATCAATCTGCATCTTGCTCAGTCACACTGACTATACCTCCCAGATTTCATCAATCTGCATCTTGCTCAGTCACACTGACTATTTCTCCCAATTTTCATCTGTCCGCATCTTGCTCACTCACATTGACTGTATCTCCCAATTTTCATCTGTCTGCATCTTACTCTGTCACACTGACTATATCTCCCAATCTTCATCAGTCTGCATTTTGCTCAGTCACACTGACTATATCTCCCAATCTTCATCAATCTGATTCTTCCTCAGTCACACTGACTATATCTCCCAGATTTCATCAATCTGCACCTTGCTCAGTCACATTAACTATATCTCCCAGATTTCATCAAACTGCATCTTGCTCAGTCACACTGACTATATGTCCCAATCTTCATCAATCTGCATCTTACTCTGTCACACTGACTATATCTCCCAAACTGTATCAATCTGCATCTTGCTCTCACACTGACTATATCTCCCAATTTTCATCTGTCTGCATCTTACTCTGTCACACTGACTATATCTCCCAATCTTCAGCAATCAGCATATTGCTCAGTAACACTGACTATATCTCCCAGACTTCATCAATCTGCATCTTGCTCAGTCACACTGACTATATCTCCCAGATTTCATCGTTCTGCATTTTGCTCAGTCACACTGACCTTTTCTCCCAGATTTCATCAATCTGCATCTTGCTAATTCACACTGACTATAACTCCCACTTTTCATCTGTCTGCATCTTGCTCCGTCACACTGACTAAATCTGCCAATCTTCATCAATCTGCATCATGCTCAGTCACACTGACTATATCTCCCAATCTTCATCAATCTGCATCTTGCTCAGTCACAGAGACTATATCTCCCAATTTTCATCTGTCCGCATCTTGCTCACTCACATTGACTATATCTCCCAATTTTCATCTGTCTGCATCTTACTCTGTCACACTGACTATATCTCCCAATCATCATCAGTCTGCATTTTGCTCAGTCACACTGACTATATCTCCCAATCTTCATCAATCCGCATCTTACTCTGTCACACTGACTATATCTCCCAATCTTCATCAATCTGCTTCTTGCTCAGTCACACTGACTATATCTCCCAGATTTCATCAATCTGCATCTTGCTCAGTTGCACTGACTATATCTCCCAATATTCATCAATCTGCATCTTGCTCAGTCACACTGACTATATCTCCGAGACCTCATCAATATGCATCTTGCTCAGTCACACTGCTATATCTCCCAATCTTCATCAATCTGCATCTTGCTCAGTCACACTGACTATATCTCCCAATCTTCATCAATCTGCATCTTGCTCAGTAACACTGACTATATCTCCCAGTCTTCATCAATCTGCATCTTGCTCAGTCACACTGCCTATAGCTCCCAATCTTCATCAATCTGCATCTTGCTCAGTCACACTGACTATATCTCCCAGATTTCATCAATCTGCATCTTGCTCAGTCACACTTACTATATCTCCCAGATTTCATCAATCTGCATCTTGCTCAGTCACACTGACTAAATCTCTCAATCTTCATCATTCTGCATCTTGCTCAGTCACACTGACCTTATCTCCCAGATTTCATCAATCTGCATCTTGCTAATTCACACTGACTATAACTCCCAGTTTTCATCTGTCTGCATCTTGCTCAGTCACACTGACTAAATCTGCCAATCTTCATCAATCTGCATCATGCTCAGTCACACTGACTATATCTCACAATTATCATCAATCTGCATCTTGCTCAGTCACACTGACTATACCTCCCAGATTTCATCAATCTGCATCTTGCTCAGTCACACTGACTATATCTCCCAATTTTCATCTGTCCGCATCTTGCTCACTCACATTGACTATATCTCCCAATTTTCATCTGTCTGCATCTTACTCTGTCACACTGACTATATCTCCCAATCTTCATCAGTCTGCATTTTGCTCAGTCACACTGACTATATCTCCCAATCTTCATCAATCTGATTCTTGCTCAGTCACACTGACTAAATCTCCCAGATTTCATCAATCTGCACCTTGCTCAGTCACATTAACTATATCTCCCACATTTCATCAAACTGCATCTTGCTCAGTCACACTGACTATATGTCCCAATCTTCATCAATCTGTATCTTACTCTGTCACACTGACTATATCTCCCAAACTGCATCAATCTGCATCTTGCTCTCACACTGACTATATCTCCCAATTTTCATCTGTCTGCATCTTACTCTGTCACACTGACTATATCTCCCAATCTTCATCAATCAGCATATTGCTCAGTAACACTGACTATATCTCCCAGACTTCATCAATCTGCATCTTGCTCAGTCACACTGACTATATCTCCCAGTTTTCATCAATCTGCATCTTGCTCAGTCACACTGACTATATCTCCCAGATTTCATCAATCTACATCTTGCTCAGTCACACTGACGAAATCTCTCAATCTTCATCGTTCTGCATCTTGCTCAGTCACACTGACCTTATCTCCCAGATTTCATCAATCTGCATCTTGCTAATTCACACTGACTATAACTCCCACTTTTCATCTGTCTGCATCTTGCTCAGTCACACTGACTAAATCTGCCAATCTTCATCAATCTGCATCATGCTCAGTCACACTGACTATATCTCCCAATCTTCATCAATCTGCATCTTGCTCAGTCACAGAGACTATATCTCCCAATTTTCATCTGTCCGCATCTTGGTCACTCACATTGACTATATCTCCCAATTTTCATCTGTTTGCATCTTACTCTGTCACACTGAATATATCTCCCAATCATCATCAGTCTGCATTTTGCTCAGTCACACTGACTATATCTCCCAATCTTCATCAATCTGCATCTTACTCTGTCACACTGACTATATCTCCCAATCTTCATCAATCTGCTTCTTGCTCAGTCACACTGACTATATCTCCCAGATTTCATCAATCTGCATCTTGCTCAGTTGCACTGACTATATCTCCCAATATTCATCAATCTGCATCTTGCTCAGTCACACTGACTATATCTCCGAGACCTCATCAATATGCATCTTGCTCAGTCACACTGACTATATCTCCCAATCTTCATCAATCTGCATCTTGCTCAGTCACACTGACTATATCTCCCAATCTTCATCAATCTGCATCTTGCTCAGTTACACTGACTATATCTCCCATTCTTCATCAATCTGCATGTTACTCAGTCACACTGACTATATCTCCCAGATTTCATCTGTTTGCATCTTACTCTGTCACACTGACTATATCTCCCAATCATCATCAGTCTGCATTTTGCTCAGTCACACTGACTATATCTCCCAGTCTTCATCAATCTGCATCTTACTCTGTCACACTGACTATATCTCCCAATCTTCATCAATCTGCTTCTTGCTCAGTCACACTGACTATATCTCCCAGATTTCATCAATCTGCATCTTGCTCAGTTGCACTGACTATATCTCCCAATATTCATCAATCTGCATCTTGCTCAGTCACACTGACTATATCTCCGAGACCTCATCAATATACATCTTGCTCAGTCACACTGACTATATCTCCCAATCTTCATCAATCTGCATCTTGCTCAGTCACACTGACTATATCTCCCAATCTTCATCAATCTGCACCTTGCTCAGTCACACTGACTTTATCTCCCAATCTTCATCATTCTGCATCTTGCTCAGTCACACTGACCTTATCTCCCAATATTCATCAATCTGCATCTTGCTCTGTCACACTGACTATATCTCCCATTCTTCATCAATCTGCATCTTACTCAGTCACACTGACTATATCTCCCAGATTTCATCAGTCTGCATCTTGCTCAGTCACACTGACTATATCTCCCAGTCTTCATGAATCTGCATCTTACTCAGTCACACTGACTATATCTCCTAGTCTTCGTGAATCTGCATCTTACTCAGTCACACTGACTATATCTCCCAGTCTTCATGAATCTGCATCTAACTCAGTCAAACTGACGATATATCTCCCAATCTTCATCATTCTGTATCTTACTCAGTCACAATGACCTTATCTCCCAGAATTCATCAATCTGCATCTTTCACAGTCACACTGACTATATCTCCCAATTTTCATCTGTCTGCATCTTGCTGAGTCACACGGAGTATATCTCCCAGATTTCATCAGTGTGCATCTTGCTCAGTCTCACTGACTATATCTCCCAATGTTCATCTGTCTGCATCTTGCTCAGTCATGCTGAGTATATCACCCAATTTTCATCTGTCTGCATCTTGCTCAGTCACTCTGACTATATCTCCCAATTTTCATCTGTCCGCATCTTGCTGAGTCACACTGAGTATTTCACCCAATTTTCATCTGTCTGCTTCTTGCTGAGTCGCACTGTCTATATCTCCCAATTTTCATCTGTCCGCATCTTGCTCAGTCACACTGAGTATATCACCGAATTTTCATCTGTCTGCTTCTTGCTCAGTCACACTGACTATATCTCCCAGTCCTCATCAATCTGCATCTTGCTCAGTCAGACTGACTATATCTCCCAGATTTCATCAATCTGCATCTTGCTCATTCACACTGACGAAATCTCCCAATCTTCATCTGTCTGCATCTTGCTCAGTGACACTGACTAAATCTCCCAATCTTCATCAATCTGCATCTTGCTCAGTCACACTGACTATATCTGCCAATCTTCATCAATCTGCACCTTGCTCAGTCACACTGACAATATCTCCCAATTTTCATCTGTCTGCATCTTACTCTGTCACACTGACTATATCTCCCAATCTTCATCAATCTGCATCTTGCTCAGTCACACTGCCTATATCTCCCAATCTTCATCAATCTGCATCTTGCTCAGTCACACTGACGAGATCTCCCAGATTTCATCAATCTGCATCTTGCTCAGTCACACTGACGATATCTCCCAGATTTCATCAATCTGCATTTTGCTCAGTCACACTGACTAAATCTCTCAATCTTCATCATTCTGCATCTTGCTCAGTCACACTGACCTTATCTCCCAGATTTCATCAATCTGCATCTTGCTAATTCACACTGACTATAACTCCCAGTTTTCATCTGTCTGCATCTTGCTCAGTCACACTGACTAAATCTGCCAATCTTCATCAATCTGCATCATGCTCAGTCACACTGACTATATCTCCCAATTATCATCAATCTGCATCTTGCTCAGTCACACTGACTATACCTCCCAGATTTCATCAATCTGCATCTTGCTCAGTCACACTGACTATATCTCCCAATTTTCATCTGTCTGCATCCTGCTCACTCACATTGACTATATCTCCCAATTTTCATCTGTCTGCATCTTACTCTGTCACACTGACTATATCTCCCAATCTTCATCAGTCTGCATTATGCTCAGTCACACTGACTATATCTCCCAATCTTCATCAATCTGCTTCTTCCTCAGTCACACTGACTATATCTCCCAGATTTCATCAATCTGCATCTTGCTCAGTCACATTAACTATATCTCCCAGATTTCATCAAACTGCATCTTGCTCAGTCACACTGACTATATGTCCCAATCTTCATCAATCTGCATCTTACTCTGTCACACTGACTATATCTCCCAATCTTCATCAATCAGCATATTGCTCAGTAACACTGACTATATCTCCCAGACTTCATCAATCTGCATCTTGCTCAGTCACACTGACTATATCTCCCAGATTTCATCAATCTGCATCTTGCTCAGTCACACTGACTATATCTCCCAGATTTCATCAATCTACATCTTGCTCAGTCACACTGACTAAATCTCTCAATCTTCATCGTTCTGCATCTTGCTCAGTCACACTGACTATATCTCCCAGATTTCATCAGTCTGCATCTTGCTCAGTCACACTGACAATATCTCCCAATTTTCATCTGTCTGCATCTTACTCTGTCACACTGACTATATCTCCCAATCTTCATCAATCTGCATCTTGCTCAGTAACACTGACTATATCTCCCAGTCTTCATCAATCTGCATCTTGCTCAGTCACACTGCCTATATCTCCCAATCTTGATCAATCTGCATCTTGCTCAGTCATACTGACTATATCTCCCAGATTTCATCAATCTGCATCTTGCTCAGTCACACTGACTATATCTCCCAGATTTCATCAATCTGCATCTTGCTCAGTCACACTGACTAAATCTCTCAATCTTCATCATTCTGCATCTTGCTCAGTCATACTGACCTTATCTCCCAGATTTCATCAATCTGCATCTTGCTAATTCACACTGACTATAACTCCCAGTTTTCATCTGTCTGCATCTTGCTCAGTCACACTGACTAAATCTGCCAATCTTCATCAATCTGCATCATGCTCAGTCACACTGACTATATCTCCCAATTATCATCAATCTGCATCTTGCTCAGTCACACTGACTATACCTCCCAGATTTCATCAATCTGCATCTTGCTCAGTCACACTGACTATATCTCCCAATTTTCATCTGTCCGCATCTTGCTCACTCACATTGACTGTATCTCCCAATTTTCATCTGTCTGCATCTTACTCTGTCACACTGACTATATCTCCCAATCTTCATCAGTCTGCATTTTGCTCAGTTACACTGACTATATCTCCCAATCTTCATCAATCTGCATCTTACTCTGTCACACTGACTATATCTCCCAATCTTCATCAATCTGCTTCTTGCTCAGTCACACTGACTATATCTCCCAGATTTCATCAATCTGCATCTTGCTCAGTTGCACTGACTATATCTCCCAAACTGCATCGATCTGCATCTTGTTCTCACACTGACTACATCTCCCAGTCTTCATTAATCTGCATCTTGCTCAGTCACACTGACTATATCTCCCAATCATCATCAATCTGCATTTTGCTCAGTCACACTGACTATATCTCCCAATCTTCATCAATCTCCATCTTGCTCAGTCAGACTGACTATATCTCCCAGTCTTCATCAATCTGCATCTTGCTCAGTCACACTGACTATATCTCCCAATCTTCATCAAGATGTGTCTTGCTCAGTCACACTGACTATATCTCCCAATCTTCATTAATCTGCATCTTGCTCTGTCACACTGACTATATCTCCCATTCTTCATCAATCTGCATCTTACTCAGTCACACTGTCTATATCTCCCAGATTTCATCAGTCTGCATCTTGCTCAGTCACACTGACTATATCTCCCAGTCTTCATGAATCTGCATCTTACTCAGTCACACTGACTATATCTCCCAGTCTTCATGAATCTGCATCTTACTCAGTCACACTGACTATATCTCCCAGTCTTCATGAATCAGCATCTTACTCAGTCAAACTGACGATATATCTCCCAATCTTCATCATTCTGCATCTTACTCAGTCACAATGACCTTATCTCCCAGAATTCATCAATCTGCATCTTTCACAGTCAGACTGACTGTATCTCCCAATTTTCATCTGTCTGCATCTTGCTGAGTCACACGGACTATATCTCCCAGATTTCATCAGTCTGCATCTTGCTCAGTCTCACTGAGTATATCTCCCAATGTTCATCTGTCCGCATCTTGCTGAGTCACACTGAGTATTTCACCCAATTTTCATCTGTCTGCTTCTTGCTGAGTCGCACTGTCTATATCTCCCAATTTTCATCTGTCCGCATCTTGCTCAGTCACACTGAGTATATCACCGAATTTTCAGCTGTCTGCTTCTTGCTCAGTCACACTGACTATATCTCCCAGTCCTCATCAATCTGCATCTTGCTCAGTCAGACTGACTATATCTCCCAGATTTCATCAATCTGCATCTTGCTCAGTCACACTGACGAAATCTCCCAATCCTCATCATTGTGCATCTTGCTCAGTCACACTGACTATATCTCCCAATGTTCATCTGTCTGCATCTTGCTCAGTCATGCTGAGTATATCACCCAATTTTCATCTGTCTGCATCTTGCTCAGTCACTCTGACTATATCTCCCAATTTTCATCTGTCCGCATCTTGCTGAGTCACACTGAGTATTTCACCCAATTTTCATCTGTCTGCTTCTTGCTGAGTCGCACTGTCTATATCTCCCAATTTTCATCTGTCTGCATCTTGCTCAGTCACACTGAGTATATCACCGAATTTTCATCTGTCTGCTTCTTGCTCAGTCACACTGACTATATCTCCCAGTCCTCATCAATCTGCATCTTGCTCAGTCAGACTGACTATATCTCCCAGATTTCATCAATCTGCATCTTGCTCATTCACACTGACGAAATCTCCCAATCTTCATCTGTCTGCATCTTGCTCAGTGACACTGACTAAATCTCCCAATCTTCATCAATCTGCATCTTGCTCAGTCACACTGACTATATCTGCCAATCTTCATCAATCTGCACCTTGCTCAGTCACACTGACAATATCTCCCAATTTTCATCTGTCTGCATCTTACTCTGTCACACTGACTATATCTCCCAATCTTCATCAATCTGCATCTTGCTCAGTCACACTGCCTATATCTCCCAATCTTCATCAATCTGCATCTTGCTCAGTCACACTGACGAGATCTCCCAGATTTCATCAATCTGCATCTTGCTCAGTCACACTGACGATATCTCCCAGATTTCATCAATCTGCATTTTGCTCAGTCACACTGACTAAATCTCTCAATCTTCATCATTCTGCATCTTGCTCAGTCACACTGACCTTATCTCCCAGATTTCATCAATCTGCATCTTGCTAATTCACACTGACTATAACTCCCAGTTTTCATCTGTCTGCATCTTGCTCAGTCACACTGACTAAATCTGCCAATCTTCATCAATCTGCATCATGCTCAGTCACACTGACTATATCTCCCAATTATCATCAATCTGCATCTTGCTCAGTCACACTGACTATACCTCCCAGATTTCATCAATCTGCATCTTGCTCAGTCACACTGACTATATCTCCCAATTTTCATCTGTCTGCATCCTGCTCACTCACATTGACTATATCTCCCAATTTTCATCTGTCTGCATCTTACTCTGTCACACTGACTATATCTCCCAATCTTCATCAGTCTGCATTATGCTCAGTCACACTGACTATATCTCCCAATCTTCATCAATCTGCTTCTTCCTCAGTCACACTGACTATATCTCCCAGATTTCATCAATCTGCATCTTGCTCAGTCACATTAACTATATCTCCCAGATTTCATCAAACTGCATCTTGCTCTGTCACACTGACTATATCTCCCAATCTTCATCAATCAGCATATTGCTCAGTAACACTGACTATATCTCCCAGACTTCATCAATCTGCATCTTGCTCAGTCACACTGACTATATCTCCCAGATTTCATCAATCTGCATCTTGCTCAGTCACACTGACTATATCTCCCAGATTTCATCAATCTACATCTTGCTCAGTCACACTGACTAAATCTCTCAATCTTCATCGTTCTGCATCTTGCTCAGTCACACTGACTATATCTCCCAGATTTCATCAGTCTGCATCTTGCTCAGTCACACTGACAATATCTCCCAATTTTCATCTGTCTGCATCTTACTCTGTCACACTGACTATATCTCCCAATCTTCATCAATCTGCATCTTGCTCAGTAACACTGACTATATCTCCCAGTCTTCATCAATCTGCATCTTGCTCAGTCACACTGCCTATATCTCCCAATCTTGATCAATCTGCATCTTGCTCAGTCATACTGACTATATCTCCCAGATTTCATCAATCTGCATCTTGCTCAGTCACACTGACTATATCTCCCAGATTTCATCAATCTGCATCTTGCTCAGTCACACTGACTATATCTCCCAGATTTCATCAATCTACATCTTGCTCAGTCACACTGACTAAATCTCTCAATCTTCATCGTTCTGCATCTTGCTCAGTCACACTGACTATATCTCCCAGATTTCATCAGTCTGCATCTTGCTCAGTCACACTGACAATATCTCCCAATTTTCATCTGTCTGCATCTTACTCTGTCACACTGACTATATCTCCCAATCTTCATCAATCTGCATCTTGCTCAGTAACACTGACTATATCTCCCAGTCTTCATCAATCTGCATCTTGCTCAGTCACACTGCCTATATCTCCCAATCTTGATCAATCTGCATCTTGCTCAGTCATACTGACTATATCTCCCAGATTTCATCAATCTGCATCTTGCTCAGTCACACTGACTATATCTCCCAGATTTCATCAATCTGCATCTTGCTCAGTCACACTGACTAAATCTCTCAATCTTCATCATTCTGCATCTTGCTCAGTCATACTGACCTTATCTCCCAGATTTCATCAATCTGCATCTTGCTAATTCACACTGACTATAACTCCCAGTTTTCATCTGTCTGCATCTTGCTCAGTCACACTGACTAAATCTGCCAATCTTCATCAATCTGCATCATGCTCAGTCACACTGACTATATCTCCCAATTATCATCAATCTGCATCTTGCTCAGTCACACTGACTATACCTCCCAGATTTCATCAATCTGCATCTTGCTCAGTCACACTGACTATATCTCCCAATTTTCATCTGTCCGCATCTTGCTCACTCACATTGACTGTATCTCCCAATTTTCATCTGTCTGCATCTTACTCTGTCACACTGACTATATCTCCCAATCTTCATCAGTCTGCATTTTGCTCAGTTACACTGACTATATCTCCCAATCTTCATCAATCTGCATCTTACTCTGTCACACTGACTATATCTCCCAATCTTCATCAATCTGCTTCTTGCTCAGTCACACTGACTATATCTCCCAGATTTCATCAATCTGCATCTTGCTCAGTTGCACTGACTATATCTCCCAAACTGCATCGATCTGCATCTTGTTCTCACACTGACTACATCTCCCAGTCTTCATTAATCTGCATCTTGCTCAGTCACACTGACTATATCTCCCAATCTTCATTAATCTGCATCTTGCTCTGTCACACTGACTATATCTCCCATTCTTCATCAATCTGCATCTTACTCAGTCACACTGTCTATATCTCCCAGATTTCATCAGTCTGCATCTTGCTCAGTCACACTGACTATATCTCCCAGTCTTCATGAATCTGCATCTTACTCAGTCACACTGACTATATCTCCCAGTCTTCATGAATCTGCATCTTACTCAGTCACACTGACTATATCTCCCAGTCTTCATGAATCAGCATCTTACTCAGTCAAACTGACGATATATCTCCCAATCTTCATCATTCTGCATCTTACTCAGTCACAATGACCTTATCTCCCAGAATTCATCAATCTGCATCTTTCACAGTCAGACTGACTGTATCTCCCAATTTTCATCTGTCTGCATCTTGCTGAGTCACACGGACTATATCTCCCAGATTTCATCAGTCTGCATCTTGCTCAGTCTCACTGAGTATATCTCCCAATGTTCATCTGTCCGCATCTTGCTGAGTCACACTGAGTATTTCACCCAATTTTCATCTGTCTGCTTCTTGCTGAGTCGCACTGTCTATATCTCCCAATTTTCATCTGTCCGCATCTTGCTCAGTCACACTGAGTATATCACCGAATTTTCAGCTGTCTGCTTCTTGCTCAGTCACACTGACTATATCTCCCAGTCCTCATCAATCTGCATCTTGCTCAGTCAGACTGACTATATCTCCCAGATTTCATCAATCTGCATCTTGCTCAGTCACACTGACGAAATCTCCCAATCCTCATCATTGTGCATCTTGCTCAGTCACACTGACCTTATCTCCCAGATTTCATCAATCTGCATCTTTCTCAGACACACTGACTATATCTCCCAATTTTCATTTGTCTGCATCTTGCTCAGTGACTCTGACTAAATCTCCCAATCTTCATCAATCTGCATCTTGCTCAGTCACACTGACTATATCTGCCAATCTTCATCAATCTGCACCTTGCTCAGTCACACTGACTAAATCTCCCAATCTTCATTAATCTGCATCTTGCTCAGTCACACTGACTATATTTCCCAATCTTCATCAAGATGAGCTTGCTTAGTCACACTGACTTTATCTCCAAATCTTCATCAATCTGCATCTTGCTCAGTCACATTAACTATATCTCCCAGATTTCATCAAACTGCATCTTGCTCAGTCACACTGACTATATGTCCCAATCTTCATCAATCTGCATCTTACTCTGTCACACTGACTATATCTCCCAAACTGCATCAATCTGCATCTTGCTCTCACACTGACTATATCTCCCAGTCTTCATCAATCTGCATCTTGCTCAGTCACACTGACTATATCTCCCAATCTTCATCAACCTGCATCTTGCTCAGTCACACTGACTATATCTCCCAGATTTCATCAGTCTGCATTTTGCTCAGTCACACTGACAATATCTCCCAATTTTCATCTGTCTGCATCTTACTCTGTCACACTGACTATATCTCCCAATCTTCATCAATCTGCATCTTGCTCAGTAACACTGACTATATCTCCCAGTCTTCATCAATCTGCATCTTGCTCAGTCACACTGCCTATATCTCCCAATCTTGATCAATCTGCATCTTGCTCAGTCACACTGACTATATCTCCCAGATTTCATCAATCTGCATCTTGCTCAGTCACACTGACTATATCTCCCAGATTTCATCATCCTGCATCTTGCTCAGTCACACTGACTAAATCTCTCAATCTTCATCATTCTGCATCTTGCTCAGTCACACTGACCTTATCTCCCAGATTTCATCAATCTGCATCTTGCTAATTCACACTGAGTATAACTCGCAGTTTTCATCTGTCTGCATCTTGCTCAGTCACACTGACTAAATCTGCCAATCTTCATCAATCTGCATCATGCTCAGTAACACTGACTATATCTCCCAGACTTCATCAATCTGCATCTTGCTCAGTCACACTGACTATATCTCCCAGATTTCATCGTTCTGCATCTTGCTCAGTCACACTGACCTTTTCTCCCAGATTTCATCAATCTGCATCTTGCTAATTCACACTGACTATAACTCCCACTTTTCATCTGTCTGCATCTTGCTCAGTCACACTGACTAAATCTGCCATTCTTCATCAATCTGCATCATGCTCAGTCACACTGACTATATCTCCCAATCTTCATCAATCTGCATCTTGCTCAGTCACAGAGACTATATCTCCCAATTTTCATCTGTCCGCATCTTGCTCACTCACATTGACTATATCTCCCAATTTTCATCTGTCTGCATCTTACTCTGTCACACTGACTATATCTCCCAATCATCATCAGTCTGCATTTTGCTCAGTCACACTGACTATATCTCCCAATCTTCATCAATCCGCATCTTACTCTGTCACACTGACTATATCTCCCAATCTTCATCAATCTGCATCTTGCTCAGTCACACTGACTATATCTCCCAATCTTCATCAATCTGCATCTTGCTCAGTCACACTGCCTATATCTCCCAATCTTCATCAATCTGCATCTTGCTCAGTCACACTGACTATATCTCCCAGATTTCATCAATCTGCATCTTGCTCAGTCACACTTACTATATCTCCCAGATTTCATCAATCTGCATCTTGCTCAGTCACACTGACTAAATCTCTCAATCTTCATCATTCTGCATCTTGCTCAGTCACACTGACCTTATCTCCCAGATTTCATCAATCTGCATCTTGCTAATTCACACTGACTATAACTCCCAGTTTTCATCTGTCTGCATCTTGCTCAGTCACACTGACTAAATCTGCCAATCTTCATCAATCTGCATCATGCTCAGTCACACTGACTATATCTCCCAATTATCATCAATCTGCATCTTGCTCAGTCACACTGACTATACCTCCCAGATTTCATCAATCTGCATCTTGCTCAGTCACACTGACTATATCTCCCAATTTTCATCTGTCCGCATCTTGCTCACTCACATTGACTATATCTCCCAATTTTCATCTGTCTGCATCTTACTCTGTCACACTGACTATATCTCCCAATCTTCATCAGTCTGCATTTTGCTCAGTCACACTGACTATATCTCCCAATCTTCATCAATCTGATTCTTGCTCAGTCACACTGACTAAATCTCCCAGATTTCATCAATCTGCACCTTGCTCAGTCACATTAACTATATCTCCCACATTTCATCAAACTGCATCTTGCTCAGTCACACTGACTATATGTCCCAATCTTCATCAATCTGTATCTTACTCTGTCACACTGACTATATCTCCCAAACTGCATCAATCTGCATCTTGCTCTCACACTGACTATATCTCCCAATTATCATCAATCTGCATCTTGCTCAGTCACACTGACTATACCTCCCAGATTTCATCAATCTGCATCTTGCTCAGTCACACTGACTATATCTCCCAATTTTCATCTGTCCGCATCTTGCTCACTCACATTGACTATATCTCCCAATTTTCATCTGTCTGCATCTTACTCTGTCACACTGACTATATCTCCCAATCTTCATCAGTCTGCATTTTGCTCAGTCACACTGACTATATCTCCCAATCTTCATCAATCTGATTCTTGCTCAGTCACACTGACTAAATCTCCCAGATTTCATCAATCTGCACCTTGCTCAGTCACATTAACTATATCTCCCACATTTCATCAAACTGCATCTTGCTCAGTCACACTGACTATATGTCCCAATCTTCATCAATCTGTATCTTACTCTGTCACACTGACTATATCTCCCAAACTGCATCAATCTGCATCTTGCTCTCACACTGACTATATCTCCCAATTTTCATCTGTCTGCATCTTACTCTGTCACACTGACTATATCTCCCAATCTTCATCAATCAGCATATTGCTCAGTAACACTGACTATATCTCCCAGACTTCATCAATCTGCATCTTGCTCAGTCACACTGACTATATCTCCCAGATTTCATCAATCTGCATCTTGCTCAGTCACACTGACTATATCTCCCAGATTTCATCAATCTACATCTTGCTCAGTCACACTGACGAAATCTCTCAATCTTCATCGTTCTGCATCTTGCTCAGTCACACTGACCTTATCTCCCAGATTTCATCAATCTGCATCTTGCTAATTCACACTGACTATAACTCCCACTTTTCATCTGTCTGCATCTTGCTCAGTCACACTGACTAAATCTGCCAATCTTCATCAATCTGCATCATGCTCAGTCACACTGACTATATCTCCCAATCTTCATCAATCTGCATCTTGCTCAGTCACAGAGACTATATCTCCCAATTTTCATCTGTCCGCATCTTGGTCACTCACATTGACTATATCTCCCAATTTTCATCTGTTTGCATCTTACTCTGTCACACTGACTATATCTCCCAATCATCATCAGTCTGCATTTTGCTCAGTCACACTGACTATATCTCCCAATCTTCATCAATCTGCATCTTACTCTGTCACACTGACTATATCTCCCAATCTTCATCAATCTGCTTCTTGCTCAGTCACACTTACTATATCTCCCAGATTTCATCAATCTGCATCTTGCTCAGTTGCACTGACTATATCTCCCAATATTCATCAATCTGCATCTTGCTCAGTCACACTGACTATATCTCCGAGACCTCATCAATATGCATCTTGCTCAGTCACACTGACTATATCTCCCAATCTTCATCAATCTGCATCTTGCTCAGTCACACTGACTATATCTCCCAATCTTCATCAATCTGCATCTTGCTCAGTCACACTGACTATATCTCCCATTCTTCATCAATCTGCATGTTACTCAGTCACACTGACTATATCTCCCAGATTTCATCAGTCTGCATCTTGCTCAGTCACACTGACTATATCTCCCAGTCTTCATGAATCTGCATCTTACTCAGTCACACTGACTATATCTCCCAGTCTTCATGAATCTGCATCTTACTCTGTCACACTGACTATATCTCCCAGTCTTCATGAATCTGCATCTTACTCAGTCAAACTGACGATATATCTCCCAATCTTCATCATTCTGCATCTTACTCAGTCACAATGACCTTATCTCCCAGAATTCATCAATCTGCATCTTTCACAGTCACACTGACTATATCTCCCAATTTTCATCTGTCTGCATCTTGCTGAGTCACACGGACTATATCTCCCAGATTTCATCAGTCTGCATCTTGCTCAGTCTCACTGACTATATCTCCCAATGTTCATCTGTCTGCATCTTGCTCAGTCATGCTGAGTATATCACCCAATTTTCATCTGTCTGCATCTTGCTCAGTCACACTGACTATATCTCCCAATTTTCATCTGTCCGCATCTTGCTGAGTCACACTGAGTATTTCACCCAATTTTCATCTGTCTGCTTCTTGCTGAGTCGCACTGTCTATATCTCCCAATTTTCATCTGTCCGCATCTTGCTCAGTCACACTGACTATATCTCCCAATCTTCATCAATCTGCATCTTGCTCAGTCACAGAGACTATATCTCCCAATTTTCATCTGTCCGCATCTTGCTCACTCACTTTGACTATATCTCCCAATTTTCATCTGTTTGCATCTTACTCTGTCACACTGACTATATCTCCCAATCATCATCAGTCTGCATCTTACTCAGTCACACTGACTATATCTCCCAATCTTCATCAATCTGCATCTTGCTCAGTCACACTGACTATATCTCCCAATCTTCATCAATCTGCATCTTGCTCAGTCACACTGACTTTATCTCCCAATCTTCATCATTCTGCATCTTGCTCAGTCACACTGACCTTATCTCCCAATATTCATCAATCTGCATCTTGCTCTGTCACACTGACTATATCTCCCATTCTTCATCAATCTGCATCTTACTCAGTCACACTGACTATATCTCCCAGATTTCATCAGTCTGCATCTTGCTCAGTCACACTGACTATATCTCCCAGTCTTCATGAATCTGCATCTTACTCAGTCACACTGACTATATCTCCTAGTCTTCATGAATCTGCATCTTACTCAGTCACACTGACTATATCTCCCAGTCTTCATGAGTCTGCATCTAACTCAGTCAAACTGACGATATATCTCCCAATCTTCATCATTCTGCATCTTACTCAGTCACAATGACCTTATCTCCCAGAATTCATCAATCTGCATCTTTCACAGTCACACTGACTATATCTCCCAATTTTCATCTGTCTGCATCTTGCTGAGTCACACGGAGTATATCTCCCAGATTTCATCAGTGTGCATCTTGCTCAGTCTCACTGACTATATCTCCCAATGTTCATCTGTCTGCATCTTGCTCAGTCATGCTGAGTATATCACCCAATTTTCATCTGTCTGCATCTTGCTCAGTCACTCTGACTATATCTCCCAATTTTCATCTGTCCGCATCTTGCTGAGTCACACTGAGTATTTCACCCAATTTTCATCTGTCTGCTTCTTGCTGAGTCGCACTGTCTATATCTCCCAATTTTCATCTGTCCGCATCTTGCTCAGTCACACTGAGTATATCACCGAATTTTCATCTGTCTGCTTCTTGCTCAGTCACACTGACTATATCTCCCAGTCCTCATCAATCTGCATCTTGCTCAGTCAGACTGACTATATCTCCCAGATTTCATCAATCTGCATCTTGCTCATTCACACTGACGAAATCTCCCAATCTTCATCTGTCTGCATCTTGCTCAGTGACACTGACTAAATCTCCCAATCTTCATCAATCTGCATCTTGCTCAGTCACACTGACTATATCTGCCAATCTTCATCAATCTGCACCTTGCTCAGTCACACTGACAATATCTCCCAATTTTCATCTGTCTGCATCTTACTCTGTCACACTGACTATATCTCCCAATCTTCATCAATCTGCATCTTGCTCAGTCACACTGACGAGATCTCCCAGATTTCATCAATCTGCATCTTGCTCAGTCACACTGACGATATCTCCCAGATTTCATCAATCTGCATTTTGCTCAGTCACACTGACTAAATCTCTCAATCTTCATCATTCTGCATCTTGCTCAGTCACACTGACCTTATCTCCCAGATTTCATCAATCTGCATCTTGCTAATTCACACTGACTATAACTCCCAGTTTTCATCTGTCTGCATCTTGCTCAGTCACACTGACTAAATCTGCCAATCTTCATCAATCTGCATCATGCTCAGTCACACTGACTATATCTCCCAATTATCATCAATCTGCATCTTGCTCAGTCACACTGACTATACCTCCCAGATTTCATCAATCTGCATCTTGCTCAGTCACACTGACTATATCTCCCAATTTTCATCTGTCTGCATCCTGCTCACTCACATTGACTATATCTCCCAATTTTCATCTGTCTGCATCTTACTCTGTCACACTGACTATATCTCCCAATCTTCATCAGTCTGCATTTTGCTCAGTCACACTGACTATATCTCCCAATCTTCATCAATCTGCTTCTTGCTCAGTCACACTGACTATATCTCCCAGATTTCATCAATCTGCATCTTGCTCAGTCACATTAACTATATCTCCCAGATTTCATCAAACTGCATCTTGCTCAGTCACACTGACTATATGTCCCAATCTTCATCAATCTGCATCTTACTCTGTCACACTGACCATATCTCCCAAACTGCATCAATCTGCATCTTGCTCTCACACTGACTATATCTCCCAATTTTCATCTGTCTGCATCTTACTCTGTCACACTGACTATATCTCCCAATCTTCATCAATCAGCATATTGCTCAGTAACACTGACTATATCTCCCAGACTTCATCAATCTGCATCTTGCTCAGTCACACTGACTATATCTCCCAGATTTCATCAATCTGCATCTTGCTCAGTCACACTGACTATATCTCCCAGATTTCATCAATCTACATCTTGCTCAGTCACACTGACTAAATCTCTCAATCTTCATCGTTCTGCATCTTGCTCAGTCACACTGACTATATCTCCCAGATTTTATCAGTCTGCATCTTGCTCAGTCACACTGACAATATCTCCCAATTTTCATCTGTCTGCATCTTACTCTGTCACACTGACTATATCTCCCAATCTTCATCAATCTGCATCTTGCTCAGTAACACTGACTATATCTCCCAGTCTTCATCAATCTGCATCTTGCTCAGTCACACTGCCTATATCTCCCAATCTTCATCAATCTGCATCTTGCTCAGTCACACTGACTATATCTCCCAGATTTCATCAATCTGCATCTTGCTCAGTCACACTGACTATATCTCCCAGATTTCATCAATCTGCATCTTGCTCAGTCACACTGACTAAATCTCTCAATCTTCATCATTCTGCATCTTGCTCAGTCACACTGACCTTATCTCCCAGATTTCATCAATCTGCATCTTGCTAATTCACACTGACTATAACTCCCAGTTTTCATCTGTCTGCATCTTGCTCAGTCACACTGACTAAATCTGCCAATCTTCATCAATCTGCATCATGCTCAGTCACACTGACAATATCTCCCAATTATCATCAATCTGCATCTTGGTCAGTCACACTGACTATACCTCCCAGATTTCATCAATCTGCATCTTGCTCAGTCACACTGACTATATCTCCCAATTTTCATCTGTCCGCATCTTGCTCACTCACATTGACTATATCTCCCAATTTTCATCTGTCTGCATCTTACTCTGTCACACTGACTATATCTCCCAATCTTCATCAGTCTGCATTTTGCTCAGTCACTCTGACTATATCTCCCAATCTTCCTCAATCTGCTTCTTGCTCAGTCACACTGACTATATCTCCCAGATTTCATCAATCTGCATCTTGCTCAGTCACATTAACTATATCTCCCAGATTTCATCAAACTGCATCTTGCTCAGTCACACTGACTATATGTCCCAATCTTCATCAATCTGCATCTTACTCTGTCACACTGACTATATCTCCGAAACTGCATCAATCTGCATCTTGCTCTCACACTGACTATATCTCCCAATTTTCATCTGTCTGCATCTTACTCTGTCACACTGACTATATCTCCCAATCTTCATCAATCAGCAGATTGCTCAGTAACACTGACTATATCTCCCAGACTTCATCAATCTGCATCTTGCTCAGTCACACTGACTATATCTCCCAGATTTCATCAATCTGCATCTTGCTCAGTCACACTGACTATATCTCCCAGATTTCATCAATCTACATCTTGCTCAGTCACACTGACTAAATCTCTCAATCTTCATGGTTCTGCATCTTGCTCAGTCACACTGACCTTATCTCCCAGATTTCATCAATCTGCATCTTGCTAATTCACACTGACTATAACTCCCACTTTTCATCTGTCTGCATCTTGCTCAGTCACACTGACTAAATCTGCCAATCTTCATCAATCTGCATCATGCTCAGTCACACTGACTATATCTCCCAATCTTCATCAATCTGCATCTTGCTCAGTCACAGAGACTATATCTCCCAATTTTCATCTGTCCGCATCTTGCTCACTCACATTGACTATATCTCCCAATTTTCATCTGTCTGCATCTTACTCTGTCACACTGACTATATCTCCCAAACATCATCAATCTGCTTCTTGCTCAGTCACACTGACTATATCTCCCAGATTTCATCAATCTGCATCTTGCTCAGTCACATTAACTATATCTCCCAGATTTCATCAAACTGCATCTTGCTCAGTCACACTGACTATATGTCCCAATCTTCATCAATCTGCATCTTACTCTGTCACACTGACTATATCTCCGAAACTGCATCAATCTGCATCTTGCTCTCACACTGACTATATCTCCCAATTTTCATCTGTCTGCATCTTACTCTGTCACACTGACTATATCTCCCAATCTTCATCAATCAGCAGATTGCTCAGTAACACTGACTATATCTCCCAGACTTCATCAATCTGCATCTTGCTCAGTCACACTGACTATATCTCCCAGATTTCATCAATCTGCATCTTGCTCAGTCACACTGACTATATCTCCCAGATTTCATCAATCTACATCTTGCTCAGTCACACTGACTAAATCTCTCAATCTTCATGGTTCTGCATCTTGCTCAGTCACACTGACCTTATCTCCCAGATTTCATCAATCTGCATCTTGCTAATTCACACTGACTATAACTCCCACTTTTCATCTGTCTGCATCTTGCTCAGTCACACTGACTAAATCTGCCAATCTTCATCAATCTGCATCATGCTCAGTCACACTGACTATATCTCCCAATCTTCATCAATCTGCATCTTGCTCAGTCACAGAGACTATATCTCCCAATTTTCATCTGTCCGCATCTTGCTCACTCACATTGACTATATCTCCCAATTTTCATCTGTCTGCATCTTACTCTGTCACACTGACTATATCTCCCAAACATCATCAGTCTGCATTTTGCTCAGTCACACTGACTATATCTCCCAATCTTCATCAATCTGCATCTTACTCTGTCACACTGACTATATCTCCCAATCTTCATCAATCTGCTTCTTGCTCAGTCACACTGACTATATCTCCCAGATTTCATCAATCTGCATCTTGCTCAGTTGCACTGACTATATCTCCCAATATTCATCAATCTGCATCTTGCTCAGTCACACTGACTATATCTCCGAGACCTCATCAATATGCATCTTGCTCAGTCACACTGACTTTATCTCCCAATCTTCATCAATCTGCATCTTTCTCAGACACACTGACTATATCTCCCAATTTTCATCTGTCTGCATCTTGCTCAGTCACACTGATAAATCTCCCAATTTTCATCAATCTGCATCTTGCTCAGTCACACTGACTATATCTGCCAATCTTCATCAATCTGCACCTTGCTCAGTCACACTGACTAAATCTCCCAATCTTCATTAATCTGCATCTTGCTCAGTCACACTGACTATATTTCCCAATCTTCATCAAGATGAGCTTGCTTAGTCACACTGACTTTATCTCCAAATCTTCATCAATCTGAATCTTGCTCAGTCAAACTGACTATATGTCGCAATCTTAATCAATCTGCATCTTACTCTGTCACACTGACTATATCTCCCAAACTGCATCAATCTGCATCTTGCTCTCACACTGACTATATCTCCCAGTCTTCATCAATCTGCATCTTGCTCAGTCACACTGACTATATCTCCCAATCTTCATCAACCTGCATCTTGCTCAGTCACACTGACTATATCTCCCAGATTTCATCAGTCTGCATCTTGCTCAGTCACACTGACAATATCTCCCGATTTTCATCTGTCTGCATCTTACTCTGTTTCACTGACTATATCTCCCAATCTTCATCAATCTGCATCTTGCTCAGTAACACTGACTATATCTCCCAGTCTTCATCAATCTGCATCTTGCTCAGTCACACTGCCTATATCTCCCAATCTTCATCAATCTGCATCATGCTCAGTCACACTGACAATATCTCCCAATTATCATCAATCTGCATCTTGCTCAGTCACACTGACTATACCTCCCAGATTTCATCAATCTGCATCTTGCTCAGTCACACTGACTATATCTCCCAATTTTCATCTGTCCGCATCTTGCTCACTCACATTGACTATATCTCCCAATTTTCATCTGTCTGCATCTTACTCTGTCACACTGACTATATCTCCCAATCTTCATCAGTCTGCATTTTGCTCAGTCACACTGACTATATCTCCCAATCTTCATCAATCTGCTTCTTGCTCAGTCACACTGACTATATCTCCCAGATTTCATCAATCTGCATCTTGCTCAGTCACATTAACTATATCTCCCAGATTTCTTCAAACTGCATCTTGCTCAGTCACACTGACTATATGTCCCAATCTTCATCAATCTGCATCTTACTCTGTCACACAGACTATATCTCCCAAACTGCATCAATCTGCATCTTGCTCTCACACTGACTATATCTCCCAATTTTCATCTGTCTGCATCTTACTCTGTCACACTGACTATATCTCCCAATCTTCATCAATCAGCAGATTGCTCAGTAACACTGACTATATCTCCCAGACTTCATCAATCTGCATCTTGCTCAGTCACACTGACTATATCTCCCAGATTTCATCAATCTGCATCTTGCTCAGTCACACTGACTATATCTCCCAGATTTCATCAATCTGCATCTTGCTCAGTCACACTGACGATATCTCCCAGATTTCATCAATCTGCATTTTGCTCAGTCACACTGACTAAATCTCTCAATCTTCATCATTCTGCAGCTTGCTCAGTCACACTGACCTTATCTCCCAGATTTCATCAATCTGCATCTTGCTAATTCACACTGACTATAACTCCCACTTTTCATCTGTCTGCATCTTGCTCAGTCACACTGACTAAATCTGCCAATCTTCATCAATCTGCATCATGCTCAGTCACACTGACTATATCTCCCAATCTTCATCAATCTGCATCTTGCTCAGTCACAGAGACTATATCTCCCAATTTTCATCTGTCCGCATCTTGCTCACTCACATTGACTATATCTCCCAATTTTCATCTGTCTGCATCTTACTCTGTCACACTGACTATATCTCCCAAACATCATCAGTCTGCATTTTGCTCAGTCACACTGACTATATCTCCCAATCTTCATCAATCTGCATCTTACTCTGTCACACTGACTATATCTCCCAATCTTCATCAATCTGCTTCTTGCTCAGTCACACTGACTATATCTCCCAGATTTCATCAATCTGCATCTTGCTCAGTTGCACTGACTATATCTCCCAATATTCATCAATCTGCATCTTGCTCAGTCACACTGACTATATCTCCGAGACCTCATCAATATGCATCTTGCTCAGTCACACTGACTTTATCTCCCAATCTTCATCAATCTGCATCTTTCTCAGACACACTGACTATATCTCCCAATTTTCATCTGTCTGCATCTTGCTCAGTCACACTGATAAATCTCCCAATTTTCATCAATCTGCATCTTGCTCCGTCACACTGACTATATCTGCCAATCTTCATCAATCTGCACCTTGCTCAGTCACACTGACTAAATCTCCCAATCTTCATTAATCTGCATCTTGCTCAGTCACACTGACTATATTTCCCAATCTTCATCAAGATGAGCTTGCTTAGTCACACTGACTTTATCTCCAAATCTTCATCAATCTGAATCTTGCTCAGTCAAACTGACTATATGTCGCAATCTTAATCAATCTGCATCTTACTCTGTCACACTGACTATATCTCCCAAACTGCATCAATCTGCATCTTGCTCTCACACTGACTATATCTCCCAGTCTTCATCAATCTGCATCTTGCTCAGTCACACTGACTATATCTCCCAATCTTCATCAACCTGCATCTTGCTCAGTCACACTGACTATATCTCCCAGATTTCATCAGTCTGCATCTTGCTCAGTCACACTGACAATATCTCCCGATTTTCATCTGTCTGCATCTTACTCTGTTTCACTGACTATATCTCCCAATCTTCATCAATCTGCATCTTGCTCAGTAACACTGACTATATCTCCCAGTCTTCATCAATCTGCATCTTGCTCAGTCACACTGCCTATATCTCCCAATCTTCATCAATCTGCATCATGCTCAGTCACACTGACAATATCTCCCAATTATCATCAATCTGCATCTTGCTCAGTCACACTGACTATACCTCCCAGATTTCATCAATCTGCATCTTGCTCAGTCACACTGACTATATCTCCCAATTTTCATCTGTCCGCATCTTGCTCACTCACATTGACTATATCTCCCAATTTTCATCTGTCTGCATCTTACTCTGTCACACTGACTATATCTCCCAATCTTCATCAGTCTGCATTTTGCTCAGTCACACTGACTATATCTCCCAATCTTCATCAATCTGCTTCTTGCTCAGTCACACTGACTATATCTCCCAGATTTCATCAATCTGCATCTTGCTCAGTCACATTAACTATATCTCCCAGATTTCTTCAAACTGCATCTTGCTCAGTCACACTGACTATATGTCCCAATCTTCATCAATCTGCATCTTACTCTGTCACACTGACTATATCTCCCAAACTGCATCAATCT
Source organism: Mobula birostris (assembly GCF_030028105.1). NCBI lineage: Eukaryota > Metazoa > Chordata > Chondrichthyes > Myliobatiformes > Myliobatidae > Mobula > Mobula birostris. The sequence goes on along the minus strand of NC_092402.1, from coordinate 83,644,671 downwards.
GCATCTTGCTCTCACACTGACTATATCTCCCAATTTTCATCTGTCTGCATCTTACTCTGTCACACTGACTATATCTCCCAATCTTCATCAATCAGCAGATTGCTCAGTAACACTGACTATATCTCCCAGACTTCATCAATCTGCATCTTGCTCAGTCACACTGACTATATCTCCCAGATTTCATCAATCTGCATCTTGCTCAGTCACACTGACTATATCTCCCAGATTTCATCAATCTGCATCTTGCTCAGTCACACTGACGATATCTCCCAGATTTCATCAATCTGCATTTTGCTCAGTCACACTGACTAAATCTCTCAATCTTCATCATTCTGCAGCTTGCTCAGTCACACTGACCTTATCTCCCAGATTTCATCAATCTGCATCTTGCTAATTCACACTGACTATAACTCCCAGTTTTCATCTGTCTGCATCTTGCTCAGTCACACTGACTAAATCTGCCAATCTTCATCAATCTGCATCATGCTCAGTCACACTGACTATATCTCCCAATTATCATCAATCTGCATCTTGCTCAGTCACACTGCCTATACCTCCCAGATTTCATCAATCTGCATCTTGCTCAGTCACACTGACTATATCTCCCAATTTTCATCTGTCCGCATCCTGCTCACTCACATTGACTATATCTCCCAATTTTCATCTGTCTGCATCTTACTCTGTCACACTGACTATATCTCCCAATCTTCATCAGTCTGCATTTTGCTCAGTCACACTGACTATATCTCCCAATCTTCATCAATCTGCTTCTTGCTCAGTCACACTGACTATATCTCCCAGATTTCATCAATCTGCATCTTGCTCAGTCACATTAAGTATATCTCCCAGATTTCATCAAACTGCATCTTGCTTAGTCACACTGACTATATGTCCCAATCTTCATCAATCTGCATCTTACTCTGTCACACTGACCATATCTCCCAAACTGCATCAATCTGCATCTTGCTCTCACACTGACTATATCTCCCAATTTTCATCTGTCTGCATCTTACTCTGTCACACTGACTATATCTCCCAATCTTCATCAATCAGCATATTGCTCAGTAACACTGACTATATCTCCCAGACTTCATAAATCTGCATCTTGCTCAGTCACACTGACTATATCTCCCAGATTTCATCAATCTGCATCTTGCTCAGTCACACTGACTATATCTCCCAGATTTCATCAATCTACATCTTGCTCAGTCACACTGACTAAATCTCTCAATCTTCATCGTTCTGCATCTTGCTCAGTCACACTGACTATATCTCCCAGATTTTATCAGTCTGCATCTTGCTCAGTCACACTGACAATATCTCCCAATTTTCATCTGTCTGCATCTTACTCTGTCACACTGACTATATCTCCCAATCTTCATCAATCTGCATCTTGCTCAGTAACACTGACTATATCTCCCAGTCTTCATCAATCTGCATCTTGCTCAGTCACACTGCCTATATCTCCCAATCTTCATCAATCTGCATCTTGCTCAGTCACACTGACTATATCTCCCAGATTTCATCAATCTGCATCTTGCTCAGTCACACTGACTATATCTCCCAGATTTCATCAATCTGCATCTTGCTCAGTCACACTGACTAAATCTCTCAATCTTCATCATTCTGCATCTTGCTCAGTCACACTGACCTTATCTCCCAGATTTCATCAATCTGCATCTTGCTAATTCACACTGACTATAACTCCCAGTTTTCATCTGTCTGCATCTTGCTCAGTCACACTGACAATATCTCCCAATTATCATCAATCTGCATCTTGCTCAGTCACACTGACTATACCTCCCAGATTTCATCAATCTGCATCTTGCTCAGTCACACTGACTATATCTCCCAATTTTCATCTGTCCGCATCTTGCTCACTCACATTGACTATATCTCCCAATTTTCATCTGTCTGCATCTTACTCTGTCACACTGACTATATCTCCCAATCTTCATCAGTCTGCATTTTGCTCAGTCACACTGACTATATCTCCCAATCTTCATCAATCTGCTTCTTGCTCAGTCACACTGACTATATCTCCCAGATTTCATCAATCTGCATCTTGCTCAGTCACACTGTCTATATCTCCCAATTTTCATCTGTCCGCATCTTGCTCACTCACATTGACTATATCTCCCAATTTTCATCTGTCTGCATCTTACTCTGTCACACTGACTATATCTCCCAATCTTCATCAGTCTGCATTTTGCTCAGTCACACTGACAATATCTCCCAATCTTCATCAATCTGCTTCTTGCTCAGTCACACTGACTATATCTCCCAGATTTCATCAATCTGCATCTTGCTCAGTCACATTAACTATATCTCCCAGATTTCATCAAACTGCATCTTGCTCAGTCACACTGACTATATGTCCCAATCTTCATCAATCTGCATCTTACTCTGTCACACTGACTATATCTCCCAAACTGCATCAATCTGCATCTTGCTCTCACACTGACTATATCTCCCAATTTTCATCTGTCTGCATCTTACTCTGTCACACTGACTATATCTCCCAATCTGCATCAATCAGCAGATTGCTCAGTAACACTGACTATATCTCCCAGATTTCATCAATCTGCATCTTGCTCAGTCACACTGACTATATCTCCCAGATTTCATCAATCTGCATCTTGCTCAGTCACACTGACTATATCTCCCAGATTTCATCAATCTACATCTTGCTCAGTCACACTGACTAAATCTCTCAATCTTCATGGTTCTGCATCTTGCTCAGTCACACTGACCTTATCTCCCAGATTTCATCAATCTGCATCTTGCTAATTCACACTGACTATAACTCCCACTTTTCATCTGTCTGCATCTTGCTCAGTCACACTGACTAAATCTGCCAATCTTCATCAATCTGCATCATGCTCAGTCACACTGACTATATCTCCCAATCTTCATCAATCTGCATCTTGCTCAGTCACAGAGACTATATCTCCCAATTTTTATCTGTCCGCATCTTGCTCACTCACATTGACTATATCTCCCAATTTTCATCTGTCTGCATCTTACTCTGTCACACTGACTAAATCTCCCAAACATCATCAGTCTGCATTTTGCTCAGTCACACTGACTATATCTCCCAATCTTCATCAATCTGCATCTTACTCTGTCACACTGACTATATCTCCCAATCTTCATCAATCTGCTTCTTGCTCAGTCACACTGACTCTATCTCCCAGATTTCATCAATCTGCATCTTGCTCAGTTGCACTGACTATATCTCCCAATATTCATCAATCTGCATCTTGCTCAGTCACACTGACTATATCTCCGAGACCTCATCAATATGCATCTTGCTCAGTCACACTGACTTTATCTCCCAATCTTCATCAATCTGCATCTTTCTCAGACACACTGACTATATCTCCCAATTTTCATCTGTCTGCATCTTGCTCAGTCACACTGACTAAATCTCCCAATTTTCATCAATCTGCATCTTGCTCAGTCACACTGACTATATCTGCCAATCTTCATCAATCTGCACCTTGCTCAGTCACACTGACTAAATCTCCCAATCTTCATTAATCTGCATCTTGCTCAGTCACACTGAATATATTTCCCAATCTTCATCAAGATGAGCTTGCTTAGTCACACTGACTTTATCTCCAAATCTTCATCAATCTGCATCTTGCTCAGTCAAACTGACTATATGTCGCAATCTTAATCAATCTGCATCTTACTCTGTCACACTGACTATATCTCCCAAACTGCATCAATCTGCATCTTGCTCTCACACTGACTATATCTCCCAGTCTTCATCAATCTGCATCTTGCTCAGTCACACTGACTATATCTCCCAATCTTCATCAACCTGCATCTTGCTCAGTCACACTGACTATATCTCCCAGATTTCATCAGTCTGCATCTTGCTCAGTCACACTGACAATATCTCCCGATTTTCATCTGTCTGCATCTTACTCTGTTTCACTGACTATATCTCCCAATCTTCATCAATCTGCATCTTGCTCAGTAACACTGACTATATCTCCCAGTCTTCATCAATCTGCATCTTGCTCAGTCACACTGCCTATATCTCCCAATCTTCATCAATCTGCATCATGCTCAGTCACACTGACAATATCTCCCAATTATCATCAATCTGCATCTTGCTCAGTCACACTGACTATACCTCCCAGATTTCATCAATCTGCATCTTGCTCAGTCACACTGACTATATCTCCCAATTTTCATCTGTCCGCATCTTGCTCACTCACATTGACTATATCTCCCAATTTTCATCTGTCTGCATCTTACTCTGTCACACTGACTATATCTCCCAATCTTCATCAGTCTGCATTTTGCTCAGTCACACTGACTATATCTCCCAATCTTCATCAATCTGCTTCTTGCTCAGTCACACTGACTATATCTCCCAGATTTCATCAATCTGCATCTTGCTCAGTCTCATTAACTATATCTCCCAGATTTCATCAAACTGCATCTTGCTCAGTCACACTGACTATATGTCCCAATCTTCATCAATCTGCATCTTACTCTGTCACACTGACTATATCTCCCAAACTGCATCAATCTGCATCTTGCTCTCACACTGACTATATCTCCCAATTTTCATCTGTCTGCATCTTACTCTGTCACACTGACTATATCTCCCAATCTTCATCAATCAGCAGATTGCTCAGTAACACTGACTATATCTCCCAGACTTCATCAATCTGCATCTTGCTCAGTCACACTGACTATATCTCCCAGATTTCATCAATCTGCATCTTGCTCAGTCAAACTGACTATATCTCCCAGATTTCATCAATCTACATCTTGCTCAGTCACACTGACTAAATCTCTCAATCTTCATGGTTCTGCATCTTGCTCAGTCACACTGACCTTATCTCCCAGATTTCATCAATCTGCATCTTGCTAATTCACACTGACTATAACTCCCACTTTTCATCTGTCTGCATCTTGCTCAGTCACACTGACTAAATCTGCCAATCTTCATCAATCTGCATCATGCTCAGTCACACTGACTATATCTCCCAATCTTCATCAATCTGCATCTTGCTCAATCACAGAGACTATATCTCCCAATTTTCATCTGTCCGCATCTTGCTCACTCACATTGACTATATCTCCCAATTTTCATCTGTCTGCATCTTACTCTGTCACACTGACTATATCTCCCAAACATCATCAGTCTGCATTTTGCTCAGTCACACTGACTATATCTCCCAATCTTCATCAATCTGCATCTTACTCTGTCACACTGACTATATCTCCCAATCTTCATCAATCTGCTTCTTGCTCAGTCACACTGACTATATCTCCCAGATTTCATCAATCTGCATCTTGCTCAGTTGCACTGACTATATCTCCCAATATTCATCAATCTGCATCTTGCTCAGTCACACTGACTATATCTCCGAGATCTCATCAATATGCATCTTGCTCAGTCACACTGACTTTATCTCCCAATCTTCATCAATCTGCATCTTTCTCAGACACACTGACTATATCTCCCAATTTTCATCTGTCTGCATCTTGCTCAGTCACACTGACTAAATCTCCCAATTTTCATCAATCTGCATCTTGCTCAGTCACACTGACTATATCTGCCAATCTTCATCAATCTGCACCTTGCTCAGTCACACTGACTAAATCTCCCAATCTTCATTAATCTGCATCTTGCTCAGTCACACTGACTATATTTCCCAATCTTCATCAAGATGAGCTTGCTTAGTCACACTGACTTTATCTCCAAATCTTCATCAATCTGCATCTTACTCAGTCAAACTGACTATATGTCGCAATCTTAATCAATCTGCATCTTACTCTGTCACACTGACTATATCTCCCAAACTGCATCAATCTGCATCTTGCTCTCACAATGACTATATCTCCCAGTCTTCATCAATCTGCATCTTGCTCAGTCACACTGACTATATCTCCCAATCTTCATCAACCTGCATCTTGCTCAGTCACACTGACTATATCACCCAGATTTCATCAGTCTGCATCTTGCTCAGTCACACTGACAATATCTCCCGATTTTCATCTGTCTGCATCTTACTCTGTTTCACTGACTATATCTCCCAATCTTCATCAATCTGCATCTTGCTCAGTAACACGGACTATATCTCCCAGTCTTCATCAATCTGCATCTTGCTCAGTCACACTGCCTATATCTCCCAATCTTCATCAATCTGCATCATGCTCAGTCACACTGACTATACCTCCCAGATTACATCAATCTGCATCTTGCTCAGTCACACTGACTATATCTCCCAGATTTCATCAATCTGCATCTTGCTCAGTCGCACTGGCTAAATCTCTCAATCTTCATCATTCTGCATCTTGCTCAGTTACACTGACCTTATCTCCTAGATTTCATCAATCTGCATCTTGCTAATTCACACTGACTATATCTCCCAATTTTCATCTGTCTGCATCTTGCTCAGTCACACTGACTAAATCTCCCAATTTTCATCAATCTGCATCTTGCTCAGTCACACTGACTATATCTGCCAATCTTCATCAATCTGCACCTTGCTCAGTCACACTGACTAAATCTCCCAATCTTCATTAATCTGCATCTTGCTCAGTCACACTGACTATATTTCCCAATCTTCATCAAGATGAGCTTGCTTAGTCACACTGACTTTATCTCCAAATCTTCATCAATCTGCATCTTGCTCAGTCAAACTGACTATATGTCGCAATCTTAATCAATCTGCATCTTACTCTGTCACACTGACTATATCTCCCAAACTGCATCAATCTGCATCTTTCTCTCACACTGACTATATCTCCCAGTCTTCATCAATCTGGATCTTGCTCAGTCACACTGACTATATCTCCCAATCTTCATCAACCTGCATCTTGCTCAGTCACACTGACTATATCTCCCAGATTTCATCAGTCTGCATCTTGCTCAGTCACACTGACAATATCTCCCGATTTTCATCTGTCTGCATCTTACTCTGTTTCACTGCCTATATCTCCCAATCTTCATCAATCTGCATCTTGCTCAGTAACACTGACTATATCTCCCAGTCTTCATCAATCTGCATCTTGCTCAGTCACACTGCCTATATCTCCCAATCTTCATCAATCTGCATCATGCTCAGTCACACTGACAATATCTCCCAATTATCATCAATCTGCATCTTGCTCAGTCACACTGACTATACCTCCCAGATTTCATCAATCTGCATCTTGCTCAGTCACACTGACTATATCTCCCAATTTTCATCTGTCCGCATCTTGCTCACTCACATTGACTATATCTCCCAATTTTCATCTGTCTGCATCTTACTCTGTCACACTGACTATATCTCCCAATCTTCATCAGTCTGCATTTTGCTCAGTCACACTGACTATATCTCCCAATCTTCATCAATCTGCTTCTTGCTCAGTCACACTGACTATATCTCCCAGATTTCATCAATCTGCATCTTGCTCAGTCACATTAACTATATCTCCCAGATTTCATCAAACTGCATCTTGCTCAGTCACACTGACTATATGTCCCAATCTACATCAATCTGCATCTTACTCTGTCACACTGACTATATGTCCCAAACTGCATCAATCTGCATCTTGCTCTCACACTGACTATATCTCCCAATTTTCATCTGTCTGCATCTTACTCTGTCACACTGACTATATCTTCCAATCTTCATCAATCAGCAGATTGCTCAGTAACACTGACTATATCTCCCAGACTTCATCAATCTGCATCTTGCTCAGTCACACTGACTATATCTCCCAGATTTCATCAATCTGCATCTTGCTCAGTCAAACTGACTATATCTCCCAGATTTCATCAATCTACATCTTGCTCAGTCACACTGACTAAATCTCTCAATCTTCATGGTTCTGCATCTTGCTCAGTCACACTGACCTTATCTCCCAGATTTCATCAATCTGCATCTTGCTAATTCACACTGACTATAACTCCCACTTTTCATCTGTCTGCATCTTGCTCAGTCACACTGACTAAATCTGCCAATCTTCATCAATCTGCATCATGCTCAGTCACACTGACTATATCTCCCAATCTTCATTAATCTGCATCTTGCTCAGTCACACTGACTATATTTCCCAATCTTCATCAAGATGAGCTTGCTTAGTCACACTGACTTTATCTCCAAATCTTCATCAATCTGCATCTTACTCAGTCACACTGACTATATCTCCCAAACTGCATTAATCTGCATCTTGCTCTCACAATGACTATATCTCCCAGTCTTCATCAATCTCCATCTTGCTCAGTCACACTGACTATATCTCCCAATCTTCATCAACCTGCATCTTGCTCAGTCACACTGACTATATCTCCCAGATTTCATCAGTCTGCATCTTGCTCAGTCACACTGACAATATCTCCCGATTTTCATCTGTCTGCATCTTACTCTGTTTCACTGACTATATCTCCCAATCTTCATCAATCTGCATCTTGCTCAGTAACACTGACTATATCTCCCAGTCTTCATCAATCTGCATCTTGCTCAGTCACACTGCCTATATCTCCCAATCTTCATCAATCTGCATCATGCTCAGTCACACTGACTATACCTCCCAGATTTCATCAATCTGCATCTTGCTCAGTCGCACTGGCTAAATCTCTCAATCTTCATCATTCTGCATCTTGCTCAGTCACACTGACCTTTTCTCCTAGATTTCATCAATCTGCATCTTGCTAATTCACACTGACTATATCTCCCCGTTTTCATCTGTCTGCATCTTGCTCAGTCACACTGACTAAATCTGCCAATCTTCATCAATCTGCATCATGCTCAGTCACACTGACTATATCTCCCAATTATCATCAATCTGCATCTTGCTCAGTCACACTGACTATACCTCCCAGATTTTATCAATCTGCATCTTGCTCAGTCACACTGACTATATCTCCCAATCTTCATCAATCTGCATCTTGCTCAGTCACACTGACTATATCTCCCAGAATTCATCAATTTGCATTTTGCTCAGTCACACTGACTATATCTCTCAATCTTCATCATTCTGCATCTTGCTCAGTCATACTGACCATATCTCCCAATCTTCATCAATCTGCATCTTGCTCAGTCACACTGTCTGTATCTCCCAGATTTCATCAAGCTGCATCTTGCTGAGTCACACTGACTATATCTCCCAGATTTCATCAGTCTGCATCTTGCTCAGTAACACTGACTATATCTCCAAATTTTCATCTGTCTGCATATTGCTCCGTCACACTGACTACATTTCCCAGTCTTCATCAATCTGCATCATGCTCAGTCACACTGACTATATTTCAGTTACTGCATCAATCTGAATCTTGCTCTCACTCTGACTATATCTCCTAATCTTTATCAATCTGCATCTTGCTCAGTCACACTGACTATATCTCCCAGATTTCATCAATCTGCATCTTGCTCAGTCACATTAACTATATCTCCCAGATTTCATCAAACTGCATCTTGCTCAGTCACACTGACTATATGTCCCAATCTTCATCAATCTGCATCTTACTCTGTCACACTGACTATATGTCCCAAACTGCATCAATCTGCATCTTGCTCTCACACTGACTATATCTCCCAATTTTCATCTGTCTGCATCTTACTCTGTCACACTGACTATATCTTCCAATCTTCATCAATCAGCAGATTGCTCAGTAACACTGACTATATCTCCCAGACTTCATCAATCTGCATCTTGCTCAGTCAAACTGACTATATCTCCCAGATTTCATCAATCTACATCTTGCTCAGTCACACTGACTAAATCTCTCAATCTTCATGGTTCTGCATCTTGCTCAGTCACACTGACCTTATCTCCCAGATTTCATCAATCTGCATCTTGCTAATTCACACTGACTATAACTCCCACTTTTCATCTGTCTGCATCTTGCTCAGTCACACTGACTAAATCTGCCAATCTTCATCAATCTGCATCATGCTCAGTCACACTGACTATATCTCCCAATCTTCATCAATCTGCATCTTGCTCAATCACAGAGACTATATCTCCCAATTTTCATCTGTCCGCATCTTGCTCACTCACATTGACTATATCTCCCAATTTTCATCTGTCTGCATCTTACTCTGTCACACTGACTATATCTCCCAAACATCATCAGTCTGCATTTTGCTCAGTCACACTGACTATATCTCCCAATCTTCATCAATCTGCATCTTACTCTGTCACACTGACTATATCTCCCAATCTTCATCAATCTGCTTCTTGCTCAGTCACACTGACTATATCTCCCAGATTTCATCAATCTGCATCTTGCTCAGTTGCACTGACTATATCTCCCAATATTCATCAATCTGCATCTTGCTCAGTCACACTGACTATATCTCCGAGATCTCATCAATATGAATCTTGCTCAGTCACACTGACTTTATCTCCCAATCTTCATCAATCTGCATCTTTCTCAGACACACTGACTATATCTCCCAATTTTCATCTGTCTGCATCTTGCTCAGTCACACTGACTAAATCTCCCAATTTTCATCAATCTGCATCTTGCTCAGTCACACTGACTATATCTGCCAATCTTCATCAATCTGCACCTTGCTCAGTCACACTGACTAAATCTCCCAATCTTCATTAATCTGCATCTTGCTCAGTCACACTGACTATATTTCCCAATCTTCATCAAGATGAGCTTGCTTAGTCACACTGACTTTATCTCCAAATCTTCATCAATCTGCATCTTACTCAGTCAAACTGACTATATGTCGCAATCTTAATCAATCTGCATCTTACTCTGTCACACTGACTATATCTCCCAAACTGCATCAATCTGCATCTTGCTCTCACAATGACTATATCTCCCAGTCTTCATCAATCTGCATCTTGCTCAGTCACACTGACTATATCTCCCAATCTTCATCAACCTGCATCTTGCTCAGTCACACTGACTATATCTCCCAGATTTCATCAGTCTGCATCTTGCTCAGTCACACTGACAATATCTCCCGATTTTCATCTGTCTGCATCTTACTCTGTTTCACTGACTATATCTCCCAATCTTCATCAATCTGCATCTTGCTCAGTAACACTGACTATATCTCCCAGTCTTCATCAATCTGCATCTTGCTCAGTCACACTGCGTATATCTCCCAATCTTCATCAATCTGCATCATGCTCAGTCACACTGACTATACCTCCCAGATTTCATCAATCTGCATCTTGCTCAGTCGCACTGGCTAAATCTCTCAATCTTCATCATTCTGCATCTTGCTCAGTCACACTGACCTTATCTCCTAGATTTCATCAATCTGCATCTTGCTAATTCACACTGACTATATCTCCCCGTTTTCATCTGTCTGCATCTTGCTCAGTCACACTGACTAAATCTGCCAATCTTCATCAATCTGCATCATGCTCAGTCACACTGACTATATCTCCCAGTTATCATCAATCTGCATCTTGCTCAGTCACACTGACTATACCTCCCAGATTTTATCAATCTGCATCTTGCTCAGTCACACTGACTATATCTCCCAATCTTCATCAATCTGCATCTTGCTCAGTCACACTGACTATATCTCCCAGAATTCATCAATTTGCATTTTGCTCAGTCACACTGACTATATCTCTCAATCTTCATCATTCTGCATCTTGCTCAGTCATACTGACCATATCTCCCAATCTTCATCAATCTGCATCTTGCTCAGTCACACTGTCTGTATCTCCCAGATTTCATCAAGCTGCATCTTGCTGAGTCACACTGACTATATCTCCCAGATTTCATCAGTCTGCATCTTGCTCAGTAACACTGACTATATCTCCAAATTTTCATCTGTCTGCATATTGCTCCGTCACACTGACTACATTTCCCAGTCTTCATCAATCTGCATCATGCTCAGTCACACTGACTATATTTCAGTTACTGCATCAATCTGAATCTTGCTCTCACTCTGACTATATCTCCTAATCTTTATCAATCTGCATCTTGCTCAGTCACACTGACTATATCTCCCAATCTTCATCAATCTGTATCTTGCTCAGTCACACTGACTATATCTCCCAATTTTCATCTGTCCGCATCTTGCTCTGTCGCACTGACTATATCGCCCAATCTTCATCAATCTGCTTCTTGCTCAGTCACATTGACTATATCTCCCAGATTTCATCAATCTGCATCTTGCTCAGTTGCACTGACTATATCTCCCAATATTCATCAATCTGTATCTTGCTCAGTCACACTGACTATATATCCGAGACTTCATCAATCAGCATCTTGCTCAGTCACACTGACTATATCTCCCAATTATCATCTGTCTGCATCTTGCTCAGTCACACTTACTATATCTCCCAGAATTCATCAATTTGCATTTTGCTCAGTCACACTGACTATATCTCTCAATCTTCATCATTCTGCATCTTGCTCAGTCATACTGACCATATCTCCCAATCTTCATCAATCTGCATCTTGCTCAGTCACACTGACTGTATCTCCCAGATTTCATCAACCTGCATCTTGCTGAGTCACACTGACTATATCTCCCAGATTTCATGATTCTGCATCTTGCTCACTTACACTGACTATATCTCCAAATTTTCATCTGTCTGCATATTGCTCCGTCACACTGACTACATTTCCCAGTCTTCATCAATCTGCATCTTGCTCAGTCACACTGACTATATCTCCCAATCTTCATCAATCTGCATCTTGCTCAGTGACATTGACTATATCGCCCAGTCTTCATCAATCTGCATTTTGCTCAGATACTCTGACTATATCTCCCAATTTTCATCTGACTGCATCTTGCTCAGTTACACTGACTATATCTCCCAATTTTCTTCTGTGTGTATCTTGCTGAGTCACACTGACAATATCTCCCAATCTTCATTAATCTGCATCTTGCCCAGCAACACTGACTATATCTTCCAGTCTTCATCAATCTACATCTTACTGAGTCACACTGACTATATCTCCCAATCTTCATTAATCTGCATCTTGCTCAGTCACACTGACTATATCTCCCAGATTTCATCAGTCTGCATCTTGCTCAGTCACACTGACAATATCTCCCAATTTTCATCTGTCTGCATCTTACTCTGTCACACTGACTATATCTCCCAATCTTCATCAATCTGCATCTTGCTCAGTAACACTGACTATATCTGCCAGTCCTCATCAATCTGCATCTTGCTCAGTTACACTAACTATATCTCCCAATTTTTTTCTGTGTGTATCTTGCTGAGTCACACTGACAATATCTCCCAATCTTCATTAATCTGCATCTTGCCCAGCAACACAGACTATATCTTCCAGTCTTCATCAATCTGCATCTTACTCAGTCACACTGACTATATCTCCCAATCTTCATTAATCTGCATCTTGCTCAGTCACACTGACTATATCTCCCAATTTTCATCTGTCCGCATCTTGCTGAGTCTCACTGAGTATATCACCCAATTTTCATCCGTCTGCTTCTTGCAGAGTCGCACTGACTATATCTCCCAATTTTCATCTGTCTGCATCTTACTCTGTCACACTGACTATATGTCCCAATCTTCATCAATCTCCATCTTGCTCAGTCACACTGACTATATCTCCCAGTCTTCATCAATCTGCATCTTGCTCAGTCACACTGACTATATCTCCAAGATTTCATCATTCTGCATCTTGCTCAGTCACACTGACCTTATCTCCCAGATTTCATCAATCTGCATTTTGCTCATTCACACTGACTATATCTCCCAATTTTCATCTGTCTGCATCATGCTCAGTCTCACTGACTAAATCTCCCAGTCTTCATCAATCTGCATCTTACTCAGTCACACTGACTTTATCTCCCAATCTTCATTAATCTGCATCTTGCTCAGTCACACTGACTATATCTCCCAGTCTTCATCAATCTGTATCTTGCTCAGTCACACTGCCTGTGTCTCCCAATCTTCATCAATCTGCATCGTATTCTTTCACACTGACTATATCTCCCAGTCTTCATCAATCTGCATCTTGCTCAGTCACACTGACTATATCTCCCAATCTTCATTAATCTGCATCTTGCTCTGTCACACTGACTATATCTCCCAATCTTCATCAATCTGCATCTTACTCAGTCACACTGACTATATCTCCCAATCTTCATTAATCTGCATCTTGCTCAGTCACACTGACTATATCTCCCAGTCTTCATGTATCTGCATCTTACTCAGTCACACTGACTATATCTCCCAGTCTTCATGAATCTGCATCTTACTCAGTCACACTGACTATATCTCCCAGTCTTCATGAATCTGCATCTTACTCAGTCAAACTGACTATATATCTCCCAATCTTCATCATTCTGCATCTTACTCAGTCACAATGACCTTATCTCCCAGAATTCATCAATCTGCATCTTTCACAGTCACACTGACTATATCTCCCAATTTTCATCTGTCTGCATCTTGCTGAGTCACACGGACTATATCTCCCAGATTTCATCAGTCTGCATCTTGCTCAGTCTCAGTGACTATATCTCTCAATCTTCATCAAGATATGTTTGCTCAGTCACACTGACTATATCTCCCAATCTTCATTAATCTGCATCTTGCTCTGTCACACTGACTATATCTCCCAATCTTCATCAATCTGCATCTTACTCAGTCACACTGACTATATCTCCCAATTTTCATCAGTCTGCATCTTATTCAGTCACACTGACTATATCTCCCAATCTTCATCAATCTGCATCTTGCTCAGTCACACTGACTGTATCTCCCAGATTTCATCAACCTGCATCTTGCTGAGTCACACGGACTATATCTCCCAGATTTCATCAGTCTGCATCTTGCTCAGTCTCACTGACTATATCTCCCAATGTTCATCTGTCTGCATCTTGCTCAGTCACACTGAGTATATCACCCAATTTTCATCTGTCTGCATCTTGCTCAGTCACACTGACTATATCTCCCAATTTTCATCTGTCCGCACCTTGCTGAGTCACACTGAGTATATCACCCAATTATCATCTGTCTGCTTCTTGCTGAGTCGCACTGACTATATCTCCCAATTTTGATCTGTCTGCATCTTGCTCAGTCACACTGACTATATCTCCCAGTCTTCATCAATCTGCATCTGGCTCAGTCACACTGACTATATCCCCCAATCTTCATCAAGATGTGTCTTGCTCAGTCACACTGACTATATATCCCAATGTTCATCAATCTGCATCTTGCTCGGTAACACGGACTATATCACCCAGTCTTCATTAATCTGCATCTTACTCAGTCACACCGACTATATCTCCCAATCTTCATTAATCTGCATCTTGCTCAGTCACACTGACTATATCTCCCAGTCTTCATGAATCTGCATCTTACTCAGTCACACTGACTATATCTCCGAATCTTCATTAATCTGCATCTTGCTCAGTCACACTGACTATATCTCCCAGATTTCATCAGTCTGCATCTTGCTCAGTCACACTGACAATATCTCCCAATTTTCATCTGTCTGCATCTTACTCTGTCACACTGACTATATCTCCCAATCTTCATCAATCTGCATCTTGCTCAGTAACACTGACTATATCTCCCAGTCTTCATCAATCTGCATCTCGCTCAGTCACACTGACTATATCCCCCAATCTTCATCAAGATGTGTCTTGCTCAGTCACACTGACTATATCTCCCAATCTTCATCAATCTGCATCTTGCTCAGTCACAGTGACTATATCTCCCAGATTTCATCAATCTGCATTTTGCTCATTCACCCTGACTCTATCTCCCAATTTTCATCTGTCTGCATCTTGCTCAGTCACACTGACTAAATCTGCCAATCTTCATCAATCTGCATCTTACTCAGTCACACTGACTATATCTCCCAATCTGCATTAATCTGCATCTTGCTCAGTCACACTGACTATATCTCCAAGTCTTCATGAATCTGCATCTTACTCAGTCAAACTGACTATATCTCCCAATCTTCATTAATCTGCAACTTGCTCCGTCACACTGACTATATCTCCGAGACTGCAGCAGTCTGCATCTTGTTGAGTCACACTGACTATATCTCCCAATTTTCAACTGTCTTCATGTTGCTGAGTCGCACTGACTATATCTCCCAATCTTCATTAACCTGCATCTTGCTCAGTCCCACTGACTATATCTCCCAGATTTCATCAATCTGCATCTGGCTCAGTCACACTGACTATATCTCCGAATTTTCATCTGTATGCATCTTGCTCAGTCACACTGACTATATCTCCCAAACTGCATCAATCTGCATCTTGTTCTCACACTAACTATATCTCCCAATATTCATCTTTCTGCATGTTGCTCAGTCACACTGACTATATCTCCCAATCTTCATCATTCTGCATCTTGCTCAGTCACAATGACCTTATCTCCCAGATTTCATCAATCTGCATCTTTCTCAGTCAACACTGACTATATCTCCAACTTTCATCTGTCTGCGTCTTGTTCAGTCACACTGACTATATCTCCCAATCTTCATCAATCTGCATCTTGCTCAGTCACACTGACTGTATCTCCCAGATTTCATCAACCTGCATCTTGCTGAGTCACACAGACTATATCTCCCAGATTTCATCAGAATGCATCTTGCTCAGTCCTCACTGACTATATCTTCCAATGTTCATCTGTATGCATCTTGCTCAGTCACACTGAGTATATCACCCAATTTTCATCTGTATGCATCTTGCTCAGTCACGCTGACTATATCTCCCAGATTCATCAATCTGCATCTTGCTCAGTCGCAGTGACTATATCTCCCCATCTTCATCAATCTGCATCTTGCTCAGACACTGTGACTATATCTCCCAATTTTCATCTGACTGCATCTTGCTCAGTTACACTGACTATATCTCCGAATTTTCTTCTGTGTGTATCTTGCTGAGTCACACTGACAATATCTCCCAATCTTCATTAATCTGCATCTTGCCCAGCAACACAGGACTATATCTTCCAGTCTTCATCAATCTGCATCTTACTCAGTCACACTGACTATATCTCCCAATCTTCATTAATCTGCAATCTTGCTCAGTCACACTGGACTATATCTCCCAGATTTCATCAGTCCTGCATCTTGCTCAGTCACACTGACAATATCTCCCAATTTTCATCTGTCTGCATCTTACTCTGTCACACTGACTATATCTCCCAATCTTCATCAATCTGCATCTTGCTCAGTAACACTGACTATATCTCCCAGTCTTCATCAATCTGCATCTTGCTCAGTTACACTGACTATATCTCCCAATTTTCTTCTGTGTGTAATCTTGCTGAGTAACACTGACAATATCTCCCAATCATCATTAATCTGCATCTTGCCAGCAACACAGGACTATATCTTCCAGTCTTCATCAATCTGCATCTTACCTCAGTCACACAGACTATATCTCCCAGTTTTCATGAATCTGCATCTTACTCAGTCACACTGACGATATCTCCCAATCCTTCATCAATCTGTATCTTGCTCAGTCACACTGACTATATCTCCCAATTTTCATCAATCTGTATCTTGCTCAGTCACACTGCCTGTGTCTCCAATCTTCATCAATCTGCATCGTATTCTTTCACACTGACTATATCTCCCAATCTTCATTAATCTGCATCTTGCTCAGTCACACTGACTATATCTCCCAGTCTTCATGTATCTGCATCTTACTCAGTCACACTGACTATATCTCCCAGTCTTCATGAATCTGCATCTTACTCAGTCACACTGACTATATCTCCCAGTCTTCATGAATCTGCATCTTACTCAGTCAAACTGACTATATATCTCCCAATCTTCATCATTCTGCATCTTACTCAGTCACAATGACCTTATCTCCCAGAATTCATCAATCTGCATCTTTCACAGTCACACTGACTATATCTCCCAATTTTCATCTGTCTGCATCTTGCTGAGTCACACGGACTATAATCTCCCAGATTTCATCAGTCTGCATCTTGCTCAGTCTCACTGACTATATCTCTCAATCTTCATCAAGATATGTTTGCTCAGTCACACTGACTATATCTCCCAATCTTCATTAATCTGCATCTTGCTCTGTCACACTGACTATATCTCCCAATCTTCATCAATCTGCATCTACTCAGTCACACTGACTATATCTCACAATTTTGCATCAGTCTGCCATCTTATTCAGTCACACTGACTATATCTCCCAAATCTTCATACAAATCTGCATCTGCCAGTCACCTGACTGTATCTCCCAGATTTCATCAACCTGCATTATGCTGAGTCACACGGACTATTATCTCCCAGATTTCATCAGGTCTGCATCTTGCTCAGTCTCAATGACTATATCTCCCATGTTCATCTGTCTGCATCTTGATCAGACAGCTGAGTATATCACCAATTTTCATCTGTACTGCATCTTGCTCAGTCACACTGACTATATCTCCCAATTTTCATCTGTCCGCACCTTGCTGAGTCACACTGAGTATATCACCCAATTATCATCTGTCTGCTTCTTGCTGAGTCGCACTGACTATATCTCCCAATTTTGATCTGTCTGCATCTTGCTCAGTCACACTGACTATATCTCCCAGTCTTCATCAGTCTGCATCTGGCTCAGTCACACTGACTATATCCCCCAATCTTCATCAAGATGTGTCTTGCTCAGTCACACTGACTATATATCCCAATGTTCATCAATCTGCATCTTGCTCGGTAACACGGACTATATCACCCAGTCTTCATTAATCTGCATCTTACTCAGTCACACCGACTATATCTCCCAATCTTCATTAATCTGCATCTTGCTCAGTCACACTGACTATATCTCCCAGTCTTCATGAATCTGCATCTTACTCAGTCACACTGACTATATCTCCGAATCTTCATTAATCTGCATCTTGCTCAGTCACACTGACTATATCTCCCAGATTTCATCAGTCTGCATCTTGCTCAGTCACACTGACAATATCTCCCAATTTTCATCTGTCTGCATCTTACTCTGTCACACTGACTATATCTCCCAATCTTCATCAATCTGCATCTTGCTCAGTAACACTGACTATATCTCCCAGTCTTCATCAATCTGCATCTCGCTCAGTCACACTGACTATATCCCCCAATCTTCATCAAGATGTGTCTTGCTCAGTCACACTGACTATATCTCCCAATCTTCATCAATCTGCATCTTGCTCAGTCACAGTGACTATATCTCCCAGATTTCATCAATCTGCATTTTGCTCATTCACCGTGACTCTATCTCCCAATTTTCATCTGTCTGCATCTTGCTCAGTCACACTGACTAAATCTGCCAATCTTCATCAATCTGCATCTTACTCAGTCACACTGACTATATCTCCCAATCTGCATTAATCTGCATCTTGCTCAGTCACACTGACTATATCTCCAAGTCTTCATGAATCTGCATCTTACTCAGTCAAACTGACTATATCTCCCAATCTTCATTAATCTGCAACTTGCTCCGTCACACTGACTATATCTCCGAGACTGCAGCAGTCTGCATCTTGTTGAGTCACACTGACTATATCTCCCAATTTTCAACTGTCTTCATCTTGCTGAGTCGCACTGACTATATCTCCCAATCTTCATCATTCTGCATCTTGCTCAGTCACAATGACCTTATCTCCCAGATTTCATCAATCTGCATCTTTCTCAGTCACACTGACTATATCTCCCAACTTTCATCTGTCTGCATCTTGTTCAGTCACACTGACTATATCTCCCAATCTTCATCAATCTGCATCTTGCTCAGTCACACTGACTGTATCTCCCAGATTTCATCAACCTGCATCTTGCTGAGTCACACAGACTATATCTCCCAGATTTCATCAGAATGCATCTTGCTCAGTCTCACTGACTATATCTTCCAATATTCATCTGTATGCATCTTGCTCAGTCACACTGAGTATATCACCCAATTTTCATCTGTATGCATCTTGCTCAGTCACACTGACAATATCTCCCAATTTTCATCTGTCTGCATCTTGCTCAGTAACACTGACTATATCTCCCAGTCTTCATCAATCTGCATCTCGCTCAGTCACACTGACTATATCCCCCAATCTTCATCAAGATGTGTCTTGCTCAGTCACACTGACTATATCTCCCAATCTTCATCAATCTGCATCTTGCTCAGTCACAGTGACTATATCTCCCAGATTTCATCAATCTGCATTTTGCTCATTCACCGTGACTCTATCTCCCAATTTTCATCTGTCTGCATCTTGCTCAGTCACACTGACTAAATCTGCCAATCTTCATCAATCTGCATCTTACTCAGTCACACTGACTATATCTCCCAATCTGCATTAATCTGCATCTTGCTCAGTCACACTGACTATATCTCCAAGTCTTCATGAATCTGCATCTTACTCAGTCAAACTGACTATATCTCCCAATTTCATTAATCTGCAACTTGCTCCGTCACACTGACTATATCTCCGAGACTGCAGCAGTCTGCATCTTGTTGAGTCACACTGACTATATCTCCCAATTTTCAACTGTCTTCATCTTGCTGAGTCGCACTGACTATATCTCCCAATCTTCATCATTCTGCATCTTGCTCAGTCACAATGACCTTATCTCCCAGATTTCATCAATCTGCATCTTTCTCAGTCACACTGACTATATCTCCCAACTTTCATCTGTCTGCATCTTGTTCAGTCACACTGACTATATCTCCCAATCTTCATCAATCTGCATCTTGCTCAGTCACACTGACTGTATCTCCCAGATTTCATCAACCTGCATCTTGCTGAGTCACACAGACTATATCTCCCAGATTTCATCAGAATGCATCTTGCTCAGTCTCACTGACTATATCTTCCAATGTTCATCTGTATGCATCTTGCTCAGTCACACTGAGTATATCACCCAATTTTCATCTGTATGCATCTTGCTCAGTCACGCTGACTATATCTCCCAGATTTCATCAATCTGCATCTTGCTCAGTCGCAGTGACTATATCTCCCCATCTTCATCAATCTGCATCTTGCTCAGACACTGTGACTATATCTCCCAATTTTCATCTGACTGCATCTTGCTCAGTTACACTGACTATATCTCCGAATTTTCTTCTGTGTGTATCTTGCTGAGTCACACTCACAATATCTCCCAATCTTCATTAATCTGCATCTTGCCCAGCAACACAGACTATATCTTCCAGTCTTCATCAATCTGCATCTTACTCAGTCACACTGACTATATCTCCCAGATTTCATCAGTCTGCATCTTGCTCAGTCACACTGACAATATCTCCCAATTTTCATCTTTCTGCATCTTACTCTGTCACACTGACTATATCTCCCAATCTTCATCAATCTGCATCTTGCTCAGTAACACTGAATATATCTCCCAGTCTTCATCAATCTGCATCTTGCTCAGTTACACTGACTATATCTCCCAATTTTCTTCTGTGTGTATCTTGCTGAGTAACACTGACAATATCTCCCAATCTTCATTAATCTGCATCTTGCCCAGCAACACAGACTATATCTTCCAGTCTTCATCAATCTGCATCTTACTCAGTCACACAGACTATATCTCCCAGTTTTCATGAATCTGCATCTTACTCAGTCACACTGACGATATCTCCCAATCTTCATCAATCTGTATCTTGCTCAGTCACACTGACTATATCTCCCAGATTTCATCAATCTGCATCTTGCTCAGTTGCACTGACTATATCTCCCAATATTCATCAATCTGTATCTTGCTCAGTCACACTGACTATATATCCGAGACTTCATCAATCTGCATCTTGCTCAGTCACACTGACTATATCTCCCAATTTTCATCTGTCTGCATCTTGCTCAGTCACACTGACTATATCTCCCAGAATTCATCAATTTGCATTTTGCTCAGTCACACTGACTATATCTCTCAATCTTCATCATTCTGCATCTTGCTCAGTCATACTGACCATATCTCCCAATCTTCATCAATCTGCATCTTGCTCAGTCACACTGACTGTATCTCCCAGATTTCATCAACCTGCATCTTGCTGAGTCACACTGACTATATCTCCCAGATTTCATCAGTCTGCATCTTGCTCAGTAACACTGACTATATCTCCAAATTTTCATCTGTCTGCATATTGCTCCGTCACACTGACTACATTTCCCAGTCTTCATCAATCTGCATCTTGCTCAGTCACACTGACTATATCTCCCAATCTTCATCAATCTGCATCTTGCTCAGTGACATTGACTATATCGCCCAGTCTTCATCAATCTGCATTTTGCTCAGATACTCTGACTATATCTCCCAATTTTCATCTGACTGCATCTTGCTCAGTTACACTGACTATATCTCCCAATTTTCTTCTGTGTGTATCTTGCTGAGTCACACTGACAATATCTCCCAATCTTCATTAATCTGCATCTTGCCCAGCAACACTGACTATATCTTCCAGTCTTCATCAATCTACATCTTACTGAGTCACACTGACTATATCTCCCAATCTTCATTAATCTGCATCTTGCTCAGTCACACTGACTATATCTCCCAGATTTCATCAGTCTGCATCTTGCTCAGTCACACTGACAATATCTCCCAATTTTCATCTGTCTGCATCTTACTCTGTCACACTGACTATATCTCCCAATCTTCATCAATCTGCATCTTGCTCAGTAACACTGACTATATCTGCCAGTCCTCATCAATCTGCATCTTGCTCAGTTACACTAACTATATCTCCCAAATTTTTTCTGTGTGTATCTTGCTGAGTCACACTGACAATATCTCCCAATCTTCATAAATCTGCATCTTGCCCAGCAACACAGACTATATCTTCCAGTCTTCATCAATCTGCATCTTACTCAGTCACACTGACTATATCTCCCAATCTTCATTAATCTGCATCTTGCTCAGTCACACTGACTATATCTCCCAGTCTTCATGAATCTGCATCTTACTCAGTCACACTGACTATATCTCCCAATTTTCATCTGTCTGCATCTTACTCTGTCACACTGACTATATGTCCCAATCTTCATCAATCTCCATCTTGCTCAGTCACACTGACTATATCTCCCAGTCTTCATCAATCTGCATCTTGCTCAGTCACACTGACTATATCTCCAAGATTTCATCATTCTGCATCTTGCTCAGTCACACTGACCTTATCTCCCAGATTTCATCAATCTGCATTTTGCTCATTCACACTGACTATATCTCCCAATTTTCATCTGTCTGCATCATGCTCAGTCTCACTGACTAAATCTCCCAGTCTTCATCAATCTGCATCTTACTCAGTCACACTGACTTTATCTCCCAATCTTCATTAATCTGCATCTTGCTCAGTCACACTGACTATATCTCCCAGTCTTCATCAATCTGTATCTTGCTCAGTCACACTGCCTGTGTCTCCCAATCTTCATCAATCTGCATCGTATTCTTTCACACTGACTATATCTCCCAGTCTTCATCAATCTGCATCTTGCTCAGTCACACTGACTATATCTCCCAATCTTCATTAATCTGCATCTTGCTCTGTCACACTGACTATATCTCCCAATCTTCATCAATCTGCATCTTACTCAGTCACACTGACTATATCTCCCAATCTTCATTAATCTGCATCTTGCTCAGTCACACTGACTATATCTCCCAGTCTTCATGTATCTGCATCTTACTCAGTCACACTGACTATATCTCCCAGTCTTCATGAATCTGCATCTTACTCAGTCACACTGACTATATCTCCCAGTCTTCATGAATCTGCATCTTACTCAGTCAAACTGACTATATATCTCCCAATCTTCATCATTCTGCATCTTACTCAGTCACAATGACCTTATCTCCCAGAATTCATCAATCTGCATCTTTCACAGTCACACTGACTATATCTCCCAATTTTCATCTGTCTGCATCTTGCTGAGTCACACGGACTATATCTCCCAGATTTCATCAGTCTGCATCTTGCTCAGTCTCACTGACTATATCTCTCAATCTTCATCAAGATATGTTTGCTCAGTCACACTGACTATATCTCCCAATCTTCATTAATCTGCATCTTGCTCTGTCACACTGACTATATCTCCCAATCTTCATCAATCTGCATCTTACTCAGTCACACTGACTATATCTCCCAATTTTCATCAGTCTGCATCTTATTCAGTCACACTGACTATATCTCCCAATCTTCATCAATCTGCATCTTGCTCAGTCACACTGACTGTATCTCCCAGATTTCATCAACCTGCATCTTGCTGAGTCACACGGACTATATCTCCCAGATTTCATCAGTCTGCATCTTGCTCAGTCTCACTGACTATATCTCCCAATGTTCATCTGTCTGCATCTTGCTCAGTCACACTGAGTATATCACCCAATTTTCATCTGTCTGCATCTTGCTCAGTCACACTGACTATATCTCCCAATTTTCATCTGTCCGCACCTTGCTGAGTCACACTGAGTATATCACCCAATTATCATCTGTCTGCTTCTTGCTGAGTCGCACTGACTATATCTCCCAATTTTGATCTGTCTGCATCTTGCTCAGTCACACTGACTATATCTCCCAGTCTTCATCAATCTGCATCTGGCTCAGTCACACTGACTATATCCCCCAATCTTCATCAAGATGTGTCTTGCTCAGTCACACTGACTATATATCCCAATGTTCATCAATCTGCATCTTGCTCGGTAACACGGACAATATCACCCAGTCTTCATTAATCTGCATCTTACTCAGTCACACCGACTATATCTCCCAATCTTCATCAATCTGCATCTTGCTCAGTGACATTGACTATATCGCCCAGTCTTCATCAATCTGCATTTTGCTCAGATACTCTGACTATATCTCCCAATTTTCATCTGACTGCATCTTGCTCAGTTACACTGACTATATCTCCCAATTTTCTTCTGTGTGTATCTTGCTGAGTCACACTGACAATATCTCCCAATCTTCATTAATCTGCATCTTGCCCAGCAACACTGACTATATCTTCCAGTCTTCATCAATCTACATCTTACTGAGTCACACTGACTATATCTCCCAATCTTCATTAATCTGCATCTTGCTCAGTCACACTGACTATATCTCCCAGATTTCATCAGTCTGCATCTTGCTCAGTCACACTGACAATATCTCCCAATTTTCATCTGTCTGCATCTTACTCTGTCACACTGACTATATCTCCCAATCTTCATCAATCTGCATCTTGCTCAGTAACACTGACTATATCTGCCAGTCCTCATCAATCTGCATCTTGCTCAGTTACACTAACTATATCTCCCAATTTTTTTCTGTGTGTATCTTGCTGAGTCACACTGACAATATCTCCCAATCTTCATTAATCTGCATCTTGCCCAGCAACACAGACTATATCTTCCAGTCTTCATCAATCTGCATCTTACTCAGTCACACTGACTATATCTCCCAATCTTCATTAATCTGCATCTTGCTCAGTCACACTGACTATATCTCCCAGTCTTCATGAATCTGCATCTTACTCAGTCACACTGACTATATCTCCCAATTTTCATCTGTCCGCATCTTGCTGAGTCTCACTGAGTATATCACCCAATTTTCATCCGTCTGCTTCTTAATGAGTCGCACTGACTATATCTCCCAATTTTCATCTGTCTGCATCTTACTCTGTCACACTGACTATATGTCCCAATCTTCATCAATCTCCATCTTGCTCAGTCACACTGACTATATCTCCCAGTCTTCATCAATCTGCATCTTGCTCAGTCACACTGACTATATCTCCAAGATTTCATCATTCTGCATCTTGCTCAGTCACACTGACCTTATCTCCCAGATTTCATCAATCTGCATTTTGCTCATTCACACTGACTATATCTCCCAATTTTCATCTGTCTGCATCATGCTCAGTCTCACTGACTAAATCTCCCAGTCTTCATCAATCTGCATCTTACTCAGTCACACTGACTTTATCTCCCAATCTTCATTAATCTGCATCTTGCTCAGTCACACTGACTATATCTCCCAGTCTTCATCAATCTGTATCTTGCTCAGTCACACTGCCTGTGTCTCCCAATCTTCATCAATCTGCATCGTATTCTTTCACACTGACTATATCTCCCAGTCTTCATCAATCTGCATCTTGCTCAGTCACACTGACTATATCTCCCAATCTTCATTAATCTGCATCTTGCTCTGTCACACTGACTATATCTCCCAATCTTCATCAATCTGCATCTTACTCAGTCACACTGACTATATCTCCCAATCTTCATTAATCTGCATCTTGCTCAGTCACACTGACTATATCTCCCAGTCTTCATGTATCTGCATCTTACTCAGTCACACTGACTATATCTCCCAGTCTTCATGAATCTGCATCTTACTCAGTCACACTGACTATATCTCCCAGTCTTCATGAATCTGCATCTTACTCAGTCAAACTGACTATATATCTCCCAATCTTCATCATTCTGCATCTTACTCAGTCACAATGACCTTATCTCCCAGAATTCATCAATCTGCATCTTTCACAGTCACACTGACTATATCTCCCAATTTTCATCTGTCTGCATCTTGCTGAGTCACACGGACTATATCTCCCAGATTTCATCAGTCTGCATCTTGCTCAGTCTCACTGACTATATCTCTCAATCTTCATCAAGATATGTTTGCTCAGTCACACT
Organism: Mobula birostris; assembly: GCF_030028105.1. Lineage (NCBI taxonomy): Eukaryota > Metazoa > Chordata > Chondrichthyes > Myliobatiformes > Myliobatidae > Mobula > Mobula birostris. The sequence continues at coordinate 83,618,129 of NC_092402.1, read as the reverse complement.
GACTATATCTCCCAATTTTCATTAATCTGCATCTTGCTCTGTCACACTGACTATATCTCCCAATCTTCATCAATCTGCATCTTACTCAGTCACACTGACTATATATCCCAATTTTCATCAGTCTGCATCTTATTCAGTCACACTGACTATATCTCCCAATCTTCATCAATCTGCATCTTGCTCAGTCACACTGACTGTATCTCCCAGATTTCATCAACCTGCATCTTGCTGAGTCACACGGACTATATCTCCCAGATTTCATCAGTCTGCATCTTGCTCAGTCTCACTGACTATATCTCCCAATGTTCATCTGTCTGCATCTTGCTCAGTCACACTGAGTATATCACCCAATTTTCATCTGTCTGCATCTTGCTCAGTCACACTGACTATATCTCCCAATTTTCATCTGTCCGCACCTTGCTGAGTCACACTGAGTATATCACCCAATTATCATCTGTCTGCTTCTTGCTGAGTCGCACTGACTATATCTCCCAATTTTGATCTGTCTGCATCTTGCTCAGTCACACTGACTATATCTCCCAGTCTTCATCAATCTGCATCTGGCTCAGTCACACTGACTATATCCCCCAATCTTCATCAAGATGTGTCTTGCTCAGTCACACTGACTATATATCCCAATGTTCATCAATCTGCATCTTGCTCGGTAACACGGACAATATCACCCAGTCTTCATTAATCTGCATCTTACTCAGTCACACCGACTATATCTCCCAATCTTCATTAATCTGCATCTTGCTCAGTCACACTGACTATATCTCCCAGTCTTCATGAATCTGCATCTTACTCAGTCACACTGACTATATCTCCGAATCTTCATTAATCTGCATCTTGCTCAGTCACACTGACTATATCTCCCAGATTTCATCAGTCTGCATCTTGCTCAGTCACACTGACAATATCTCCCAATTTTCATCTGTCTGCATCTTACTCTGTCACACTGACTATATCTCCCAATCTTCATCAATCTGCATCTTGCTCAGTAACACTGACTATATCTCCCAGTCTTCATCAATCTGCATCTCGCTCAGTCACACTGACTATATCCCCCAATCTTCATCAAGATGTGTCTTGCTCAGTCACACTGACTATATCTCCCAATCTTCATCAATCTGCATCTTGCTCAGTCACAGTGACTATATCTCCCAGATTTCATCAATCTGCATTTTGCTCATTCACCCTGACTATATCTCCCAATTTTCATCTGTCTGCATCTTGCTCAGTCACACTGACTAAATCTGCCAATCTTCATCAATCTGCATCTTGCTCAGTCACACTGACTATATCTCCAAGTCTTCATGAATCTGCATCTTACTCAGTCAAACTGACTATATCTCCCAATCTTCATTAATCTGCAACTTGCTCCGTCACACTGACTATATCTCCGAGACTGCAGCAGTCTGCATCTTGTTGAGTCACACTGACTATATCTCCCAATTTTCAACTGTCTTCATCTTGCTGAGTCGCACTGACTATATCTCCCAATCTTCATTAACCTGCATCTTGCTCAGTCCCACTGACTATATCTCCCAGATTTCATCAATCTGCATCTGGCTCAGTCACACTGACTATATCTCCCAATTTTCATCTGTATGCATCTTGCTCAGTCACACTGACTATATCTCCCAAACTGCATCAATCTGCATCTTGTTCTCACACTAACTATATCTCCCAATATTCATCTTTCTGCATGTTGCTCAGTCACACAGACTATATCTCCCAATCTTCATCAATCTGCATCATGCTCAGTCACTCTGACTATATCTCCCAGATTTCATCAATCTGCATCTTTCTCAGTCACACTGACTATATCTCCCAACTTTCATCTGTCTGCATCTTGTTCAGTCACACTGACTATATCTCCCAATTTTCATCAATCTGCATCTTGCTCAGTCACACTGACTGTATCTCCCAGATTTCATCAACCTGCATCTTGCTGAGTCACACAGACTATATCTCCCAGATTTCATCAGAATGCATCTTGCTCAATCTCACTGACTATATCTTCCAATGTTCATCTGTATGCATCTTGCTCAGTCACACTGAGTATATCACCCAATTTTCATCTGTATGCATCTTGCTCAGTCACGCTGACTATATCTCCCAGATTTCATCAATCTGCATCTTGCTCAGTCGCAGTGACTATATCTCCCCATCTTCATCAATCTGCATCTTGCTCAGACACTGTGACTATATCTCCCAATTTTCATCTGACTGCATCTTACTCAGTCACACTGACTATATCTCCCAACCTTCATCAATCTGCATCTTGCTCAGTCAGACTGACTATATCTCCCAGATTTCATCAATCTGCATCTTGCTCAGTCGCAGTGACTATATCTCCCAATATTCATCAATCTGCATATTGCTCAGACACTCTGACTATATCTCCCAATTTTCATCTGACTGCATCTTGCTCAGTCACACTGACTATACCTCCCAGATTTTATCAATCTGCATCTTGCTCAGTCACACTGACTATATCTCCCAATCTTCATCAATCTGCATCTTGCTCAGTCACACTGACTATATCTCCCAGATTTCATCAATTTGCATTTTGCTCAGTCACACTGACTATATCTCTCAATCTTCATCATTCTGCATCTTGCTCAGTCATACTGACCATATCTCCCAATCTTCAGCAATCTGCATCTTGCTCAGTCACACTGACTGTATCTCCCAGATTTCATCAACCTGCATCTTGCTGAATCACACTGACTATATCTCCCAGCTTTCATCAGTCTGCATCTTGCTCAGTAACACTGACTACATTTCCCAGTCTTCATCAATCTGCATCATGCTCAGTCACACTGACTATATTTCAGTTACTGCATCAATCTGAATCTTGCTCTCACTCTGACTATATCTCCTAATCTTCATCAATCTGCATCTTGCTCAGTCACACTGACTATATCTCCCAATCTTCATCAATCCGCATCTTGCTGAGTCACACTGACTATATCTCCCAATTTTCATCTGTCCGCATCTTGCTCTGTCGCACTGACTATATCGCCCAATCTTCATCAATCTGCTTCTTGCTCAGTCACATTGACTATATCTCCCAGATTTCATCAATCTGCATCTTGCTCAGTTGCACTGACTATATCTCCCAATATTCATCAATCTGTATCTTGCTCAGTCACACTGACTATATATCCGAGACTTCATCAATCTGCATCTTGCTCAGTCACACTGACTATATCTCCCAGTCTTCATCAATCTGCATCTGGCTCAGTCACACTACCTATATCCCCCAATCTTCATCAAGATGTGTCTTGCTCAGTAACACTGACTATATCTCCCAATCTTCATCAATCTGCAGCTTGCTCTGTCACACTGACTATATCTCCAAGATTTCACCAATCTGCATCTTGCTCAGTTACACTGAATATATCTCTCAATCTTCATCATTCTGCATCTTGCTCAGTCACACTGACCTTATCTCCCAGATTTCATCAATCTGCATTTTGCTCATTCACACTGACTATATCTCCCAATTTTCATCTGTCTGCATCATGCTCAGTCTCACTGACTAAATCTCCCAGTCTTCATCAATCTGCATCTTACTCAGTCACACTGACTTTATCTCCCAATCTTCATTAATCTGCATCTTGCTCAGTCACACTGACTATATCTCCCAGTCTTCATCAATCTGTATCTTGCTCAGTCACACTGCCTGTGTCTCCCAATCTTCATCAATCTGCATCGTATTCTTTCACACTGACTATATCTCCCAGTCTTCATCAATCTGCATCTTGCTCAGTCACACTGACTATATCTCCCAATCTTCATTAATCTGCATCTTGCTCTGTCACACTGACTATATCTCCCAATCTTCATCAATCTGCATCTTACTCAGTCACACTGACTATATCTCCCAATCTTCATTAATCTGCATCTTGCTCAGTCACACTGACTATATCTCCCAGTCTTCATGTATCTGCATCTTACTCAGTCACACTGACTATATCTCCCAGTCTTCATGAATCTGCATCTTACTCAGTCACACTGACTATATCTCCCAGTCTTCATGAATCTGCATCTTACTCAGTCAAACTGACTATATATCTCCCAATCTTCATCATTCTGCATCTTACTCAGTCACAATGACCTTATCTCCCAGAATTCATCAATCTGCATCTTTCACAGTCACACTGACTATATCTCCCAATTTTCATCTGTCTGCATCTTGCTGAGTCACACGGACTATATCTCCCAGATTTCATCAGTCTGCATCTTGCTCAGTCTCACTGACTATATCTCTCAATCTTCATCAAGATATGTTTGCTCAGTCACACTGACTATATCTCCCAATTTTCATTAATCTGCATCTTGCTCTGTCACACTGACTATATCTCCCAATCTTCATCAATCTGCATCTTACTCAGTCACACTGACTATATATCCCAATTTTCATCAGTCTGCATCTTATTCAGTCACACTGACTATATCTCCCAATCTTCATCAATCTGCATCTTGCTCAGTCACACTGACTGTATCTCCCAGATTTCATCAACCTGCATCTTGCTGAGTCACACGGACTATATCTCCCAGATTTCATCAGTCTGCATCTTGCTCAGTCTCACTGACTATATCTCCCAATGTTCATCTGTCTGCATCTTGCTCAGTCACACTGAGTATATCACCCAATTTTCATCTGTCTGCATCTTGCTCAGTCACACTGACTATATCTCCCAATTTTCATCTGTCCGCACCTTGCTGAGTCACACTGAGTATATCACCCAATTATCATCTGTCTGCTTCTTGCTGAGTCGCACTGACTATATCTCCCAATTTTGATCTGTCTGCATCTTGCTCAGTCACACTGACTATATCTCCCAGTCTTCATCAATCTGCATCTGGCTCAGTCACGCTGACTATATCCCCCAATCTTCATCAAGATGTGTCTTGCTCAGTCACACTGACTATATATCCCAATGTTCATCAATCTGCATCTTGCTCGGTAACACGGACAATATCACCCAGTCTTCATTAATCTGCATCTTACTCAGTCACACCGACTATATCTCCCAATCTTCATTAATCTGCATCTTGCTCAGTCACACTGACTATATCTCCCAGTCTTCATGAATCTGCATCTTACTCAGTCACACTGACTATATCTCCGAATCTTCATTAATCTGCATCTTGCTCAGTCACACTGACTATATCTCCCAGATTTCATCAGTCTGCATCTTGCTCAGTCACACTGACAATATCTCCCAATTTTCATCTGTCTGCATCTTACTCTGTCACACTGACTATATCTCCCAATCTTCATCAATCTGCATCTTGCTCAGTAACACTGACTATATCTCCCAGTCTTCATCAATCTGCATCTCGCTCAGTCACACTGACTATATCCCCCAATCTTCATCAAGATGTGTCTTGCTCAGTCACACTGACTATATCTCCCAATCTTCATCAATCTGCATCTTGCTCAGTCACAGTGACTATATCTCCCAGATTTCATCAATCTGCATTTTGCTCATTCACCCTGACTATATCTCCCAATTTTCATCTGTCTGCATCTTGCTCAGTCACACTGACTAAATCTGCCAATCTTCATCAATCTGCATCTTGCTCAGTCACACTGACTATATCTCCAAGTCTTCATGAATCTGCATCTTACTCAGTCAAACTGACTATATCTCCCAATCTTCATTAATCTGCAACTTGCTCCGTCACACTGACTATATCTCCGAGACTGCAGCAGTCTGCATCTTGTTGAGTCACACTGACTATATCTCCCAATTTTCAACTGTCTTCATCTTGCTGAGTCGCACTGACTATATCTCCCAATCTTCATTAACCTGCATCTTGCTCAGTCCCACTGACTATATCTCCCAGATTTCATCAATCTGCATCTGGCTCAGTCACACTGACTATATCTCCCAATTTTCATCTGTATGCATCTTGCTCAGTCACACTGACTATATCTCCCAAACTGCATCAATCTGCATCTTGTTCTCACACTAACTATATCTCCCAATATTCATCTTTCTGCATGTTGCTCAGTCACACAGACTATATCTCCCAATCTTCATCAATCTGCATCATGCTCAGTCACTCTGACTATATCTCCCAGATTTCATCAATCTGCATCTTTCTCAGTCACACTGACTATATCTCCCAACTTTCATCTGTCTGCATCTTGTTCAGTCACACTGACTATATCTCCCAATTTTCATCAATCTGCATCTTGCTCAGTCACACTGACTGTATCTCCCAGATTTCATCAACCTGCATCTTGCTGAGTCACACAGACTATATCTCCCAGATTTCATCAGAATGCATCTTGCTCAATCTCACTGACTATATCTTCCAATGTTCATCTGTATGCATCTTGCTCAGTCACACTGAGTATATCACCCAATTTTCATCTGTATGCATCTTGCTCAGTCACGCTGACTATATCTCCCAGATTTCATCAATCTGCATCTTGCTCAGTCGCAGTGACTATATCTCCCCATCTTCATCAATCTGCATCTTGCTCAGACACTGTGACTATATCTCCCAATTTTCATCTGACTGCATCTTACTCAGTCACACTGACTATATCTCCCAACCTTCATCAATCTGCATCTTGCTCAGTCAGACTGACTATATCTCCCAGATTTCATCAATCTGCATCTTGCTCAGTCGCAGTGACTATATCTCCCAATATTCATCAATCTGCATATTGCTCAGACACTCTGACTATATCTCCCAATTTTCATCTGACTGCATCTTGCTCAGTCACACTGACTATACCTCCCAGATTTTATCAATCTGCATCTTGCTCAGTCACACTGACTATATCTCCCAATCTTCATCAATCTGCATCTTGCTCAGTCACACTGACTATATCTCCCAGATTTCATCAATTTGCATTTTGCTCAGTCACACTGACTATATCTCTCAATCTTCATCATTCTGCATCTTGCTCAGTCATACTGACCATATCTCCCAATCTTCAGCAATCTGCATCTTGCTCAGTCACACTGACTGTATCTCCCAGATTTCATCAACCTGCATCTTGCTGAATCACACTGACTATATCTCCCAGCTTTCATCAGTCTGCATCTTGCTCAGTAACACTGACTACATTTCCCAGTCTTCATCAATCTGCATCATGCTCAGTCACACTGACTATATTTCAGTTACTGCATCAATCTGAATCTTGCTCTCACTCTGACTATATCTCCTAATCTTCATCAATCTGCATCTTGCTCAGTCACACGGACTATATCTCCCAATCTTCATCAATCCGCATCTTGCTGAGTCACACTGACTATATCTCCCAATTTTCATCTGTCCGCATCTTGCTCTGTCGCACTGACTATATCGCCCAATCTTCATCAATCTGCTTCTTGCTCAGTCACATTGACTATATCTCCCAGATTTCATCAATCTGCATCTTGCTCAGTTGCACTGACTATATCTCCCAATATTCATCAATCTGTATCTTGCTCAGTCACACTGACTATATATCCGAGACTTCATCAATCTGCATCTTGCTCAGTCACACTGACTATATCTCCCAGTCTTCATCAATCTGCATCTGGCTCAGTCACACTACCTATATCCCCCAATCTTCATCAAGATGTGTCTTGCTCAGTAACACTGACTATATCTCCCAATCTTCATCAATCTGCAGCTTGCTCTGTCACACTGACTATATCTCCAAGATTTCACCAATCTGCATCTTGCTCAGTTACACTGAATATATCTCTCAATCTTCATCATTCTGCATCTTGCTCAGTCACACTGACCTTATCTCCCAGATTTCATCAATCTGCATTTTGCTCATTCATACTGACTATATCTCCCAATTTTCATCTGTCTGCATCTTGCTCAGTCACACTGACTAAATCTGCCAATCTTCATCAATCTGCATCATGCTCAGTCTCACTGACTATATCTCCCAGTCTTCATCAATCTGCATCTTACTCAGTCACACTGACTTTATCTCCCAATCTTCATTAATCTGCATCTTGCTCAGTCACACTGACTATATCTCCCAATCTTCATCAATCTGCATCTTACTCAGTCACACTGACTATATCTCCCAATCTTCATTAATCTGCATCTTGCTCAGTCACACTGACTATATCTCCCAGTCTTCATGAATCTGCATCTTACTCAGTCACACTGACTATATCTCCCAGTCTTCATGAATCTGCATCTTACTCAGTCACACTGACTATATCTCCCAGTCTTCATGAATCTGCATCTTACTCAGTCAAACTGACTATATATCTCCCAATCTTCATCATTCTGCATCTTACTCAGTCACACTGACTATATCTCCCAATATTCATCAATCTGCATATTGCTCAGACACTCTGACTATATCTCCCAATTTTCATCTGACTGCATCTTGCTCAGTTACACTGACTATATCTCCCAATTTTCTTCAGTGTGTATCTTGCTGAGTTACACTGACAATATCTCCAAATCTTCATTAATCTGCATCTTCCCCAGCAACACAGACTATATCTTCCAGTCTTCATCAATCTGCATCTTACTCAGTCACACTGACTATATCTCCCAATCTTCATTAATCTGCATCTTGCTCAGTCACACTGACTATATCTCCCAGATTTCATCAGTCTGCATCTTGCTCAGTCACACTGACAATATCTCCCAATTTTCATCTGTCTGCATCTTACTCTGTCACACTGACTATATCTCCTAATCTTCATCAATCTGCATCTTGCTCAGTCGCACTGACTATATCACCCAATCTTCATCAATCTGCATCTTGCTCTGTCACACTGACTATATCTCGCAATCTTTATTAATCTGCATCTTACTCAGTCACACTGACTATATCTCCCAACCTTCATCAATCTGCATCTTGCTCAGTCAGACTGACTATATCTCCCAGATTTCATCAATCTGCATCTTGCTCAGTCGCAGTGACTATATCTCCCAATATTCATCAATCTGCATATTGCTCAGACACTCTGACTATATCTCCCAATTTTCATCTGACTGCATCTTGCTCAGTCACACTGACTATACCTCCCAGATTTTATCAATCTGCATCTTGCTCAGTCACACTGACTATATCTCCCAATCTTCATCAATCTGCATCTTGCTCAGTCACACTGACTATATCTCCCAGATTTCATCAATTTGCATTTTGCTCAGTCACACTGACTATATCTCTCAATCTTCATCATTCTGCATCTTGCTCAGTCATACTGACCATATCTCCCAATCTTCATCAATCTGCATCTTGCTCAGTCACACTGACTGTATCTCCCAGATTTCATCAACCTGCATCTTGCTGAATCACACTGACTATATCTCCCAGCTTTCATCAGTCTGCATCTTGCTCAGTAACACTGAGTATATCTCCAAATTTTCATCTGTCTGCATATTGCTCCGTCACACTGACTACATTTCCCAGTCTTCATCAATCTGCATCATGCTCAGTCACACTGACTATATTTCAGTTACTGCATCAATCTGAATCTTGCTCTCACTCTGACTATATCTCCTAATCTTCATCAATCTGCATCTTGCTCAGTCACACTGACTATATCTCCCAATCTTCATCAATCCGCATCTTGCTGAGTCACACTGACTATATCTCCCAATTTTCATCTGTCCGCATCTTGCTCTGTCGCACTGACTATATCGCCCAATCTTCATCAATCTGCTTCTTGCTCAGTCACATTGACTATATCTCCCAGATTTCATCAATCTGCATCTTGCTCAGTTGCACTGACTATATCTCCCAATATTCATCAATCTGTATCTTGCTCAGTCACACTGACTATATATCCGAGACTTCATCAATCTGCATCTTGCTCAGTCACACTGACTATATCTCCCAATTTTCATCTGTCTGCATCTTGCTCAGTCACAATGACTGTATCTCCCAATTTTCATCTGTCTGCATCTTACTCTGTCACACTGACTATCTCTCTGAGACTTCATCAATCTGCATCTTACTCTGTCACACTGACTATCTCTCTGAGACTTCATCAATCTGCATCTTGCTCAGTCACACTGACTATATCTCCCAATCTTCATCAATCTGCATCTTGCTCAGTGACATTGACTATATCGCCCAGTCTTCATCAATCTGCATCTTGCTCAGATACTCTGACTATATCTCCCAATTTTCATCTGACTGCATCTTGCTCAGTTACACTGACTATATCTCCCAATTTTCTTCTGTGTGTATCTTGCTGAGTCACACTGACAATATCTCCCAATCTTCATTAATCTGCATCTTGCCCAGCAACACAGACTATATCTTCCAGTCTTCATCAATCTACATCTTACTCAGTCACACTGACCTTATCTCCCAATCTTCATTAATCTGCATCTTGCTCAGTCACACTGACTATATCTCCCAGATTTCATCAGTCTGCATCTTGCTCAGTCACACTGACAATATCTCCCAATTTTCATCTGTCTGCATCTTACTCTGTCACACTGACTATATCTCCCAATCTTCATCAATCTGCATCTTGCTCAGTAACACTGACTATATCTCCCAGTCCTCATCAATCTGCATCTTGCTCAGTTACACTGACTATATCTCCCAATTTTCTTCTGTGTGTATCTTGCTGAGTCACACTGACAATATCTCCCAATCTGCATTAATCTGCATCTTGCCCAGCAACACAGACTATATCTTCCAGTCTTCATCAATCTGCATCTTACTCAGTCACACTGACTATATCTCCCAGTCTTCATGAATCTGCATCTTGCTCAGTCACACTGACTATATCTCCAAGATTTCATCATTCTGCATCTTGCTCAGTCACACTGACCTTATCTCCCAGATTTCATCAATCTGCATTTTGCTCATTCACACTGACTATATCTCCCAATTTTCATCTGTCTGCATCTTGCTCAGTCACACTGACTAAATCTGCCAATCTTCATCAATCTGCATCATGCTCAGTCTCACTGACTATATCTCCCAGTCTTCATCAATCTGCATCTTACTCAGTCACACTGACTTTATCTCCCAATCTTCATTAATCTGCATCTTGCTCAGTCACACTGACTATATCTCCCAGTCTTCATCAATCTGTATCTTGCTCAGTCACACTGCCTGTGTCTCCCAATCTTCATCAATCTGCATCGTATTCTTTCACACTGACTATATCTCCCAGTCTTCATCAATCTGCATCTTGCTCAGTCACACTGACTATATCTCCCAATCATCATTAATCTGCATCTTGCTCTGTCACACTGACTATATCTCCCATTCTTCATCAATCTGCATCTTACTCAGTCACACTGACTATATCTCCCAATCTTCATTAATCTGCATCTTGCTCAGTCACACTGACTATATCTCCCAGTCTTCATGAATCTGCATCTTACTCAGTCACACTGACTATATCTCCCAGTCTTCATGAATCTGCATCTTACTCAGTCACACTGACTCTATCTCCCAGTCTTCATGAATCTGCATCTTAATCAGTCAAACTGACTATATATCTCCCAATCTTCATCATTCTGCATCTTACTCAGTCACAATGACCTTATCTCCCAGAATTCATCAATCTGCATCTTGCTCAGTCACACTGACTGTATCTCCCAGATTTCATCAACCTGCATCTTGCTGAGTCACACGGACTATATCTCCCAGATTTCATCAGTCTGCATCTTGCTCAGTCTCACTGACTATATCTCCCAATGTTCATCTGTCTGCATCTTGCTCAGTCACACTGAGTATATCACCCAATTTTCATCTGTCTGCATCTTGCTCAGTCACACTGACTATATCTCCCAATTTTCATCTGTCCGCATCTTGCTGAGTCACACTGAGTATATCACCCAATTATCATCTGTCTGCTTCTTGCTGAGTCGCACTGACTATATCTCCCAATTTTAATCTGTCTGCATCTTGCTCAGTCACACTGACTATATCTCCCAGTCTTCATCAATCTGCATCTGGCTCAGTCACACTGACTATATCCCCCAATCTTCATCAAGATGTGTCTTGCTCAGTCACACTGACTATATATCCCAATGTTCATCAATCTGCATCTTGCTCGGTAACACGGACTATATCACCCAGTCTTCATTAATCTGCATCTTACTCAGTCACACCGACTATATCTCCCAATCTTCATTAATCTGCATCTTGCTCAGTCACACTGACTATATTTCCCAGTCTTCATGAATCTGCATCTTACTCAGTCACACTGACTATATCTCCCAATCTTCATTAATCTGCATCTTGCCCAGCAACACAGACTATATCTTCCAGTCTTCATCAATCTGCATCTTACTCAGTCACACTGACTATATCTCCCAATCTTCATTAATCTGCATCTTGCTCAGTCACACTGACTATATCTCCCAGATTTCATCAGTCTGCATCTTGCTCAGTCACAGTGACAATATCTCCCAATTTTCATCTGTCTGCATCTTACTCTGTCACACTGACTATATCTCCAAATCTTCATCAATCTGCATCTTGCTCAGTAACACTGACTATATCTCCCGGTCTTCATCAATCTGCATCTCGCTCAGTCACACTGACTATATCCCCCAATCTTCATCAAGATGTGTCTTGCTCAGTCACAGTGACTATATCTCCAAGATTTCACCAATCTGCATCTTGCTCTGTTACACTGAATATATCTCCCAGATTTCATCAATCTGCATCTTGCTCAGTCACACTGACTAAATCTCTCAATCTTCATCATTCTGCATCTTGATCAGTCACACTGACGTTATCTCCCAGATTTCATCAATCTGCATTTTGCTCATTCACCCTGACTATATCTCCCAATTTTCATCTGTCTGCATCTTGCTCAGTCACACTGACTAAATCTGCCAATCTTCATCAATCTGCATCATGCTCAGTCTCACTGACTATATCTCCCAGTCTTCATCAATCTGCATCTTACTCAGTCACACTGACTATATCTCCCAATCTGCATTAATCTGCATCTTGCTCAGTCACACTGACTATATCGCCCAGTCTTCATGAATCTGCATCTTACTCAGTCAAACTGACTATATCTCCCAATCTTCATTAATCTGCAACTTGCTCCGTCACACTGACTATATCTCCGAGACTGCAGCAGTCTGCATCTTGTTGAGTCACACTGACTATATCTCCCAATTTTCAACTGTCTGCATCTTGCTCAGTCACACTGACTATATCTCCCAATCTTCATTAACCTGCATCTTGCCCAGCAACACAGACTATATCTCCCAGTCTTTATCAATCTGCATCTTGCTCAGTCACACAGACGATATCTCCCAAACTGCATCAATCTGCATCTTGCTCAGTCACACTGACTATATCTCCCAATCTTCATTAATCAGCATTTTGCTCAGTCACACTGACTATATCTCCCAATCTTAATCAAGATGAGCTTGCTTAGACACACTGACTATATCTCCAAATCTTCATCAATCTGCATCTTGCTCAGTCCCACTGACTATATCTCCCAGATTTCATCAATCTGCATCTTGCTCAGTCACACTGACTATATCTCCCAATTTTCATCTGTATGCATCTTGCTCAATCACACTGACTATATCTCCCAAACTGCATCAATCTGCATCTTGTTCTCACACTAACTATATCTCCCAATATTCATCTTTCTGCATGTTGCTCAGTCACACAGACTATATCTCCCAATCTTCATCAATCTGCATCTTGCTCAGTCACTCTGACTATATCTCCCAGATTTCATCAATCTGCATCTTGCTCAGTCACACTGACTATATCTCCCAATCTTCATCATTCTGCATCTTGCTCAGTCACAATGACCTTATCTCCCAGATTTCATCAATCTGCATCTTTCTCAGTCACACTGACTATATCTCCCAACTTTCATCTGTCTGCATCTTGTTCAGTCACACTGACTATATCTCCCAATCTTCATCAATCTGCATCTTGCTCAGTCACACTGACTGTATCTCCCAGATTTCATCAACCTGCATCTTGCTGAGTCACACGGACTATATCTCCCAGATTTCATCAGTCTGCATCTTGCTCAGTCTCACTGACTATATCTCCCAATGTTCATCTGTATGCATCTTGCTCAGTCACGCTGACTATATCTCCCAGATTTCATCAATCTGCATCTTGCTCAGTCGCAGTGACTATATCTCCCCATCTTCATCAATCTGCATCTTGCTCAGACACTGTGACTATATCTCCCAATTTTCATCTGACTGCATCTTGCTCAGTTACACTGACTATATCTCCCAATTTTCTTCTGTGTGTATCTTGCTGAGTCACACTGACAATATCTCCCAATCTTCATTAATCTGCATCTTGCCCAGCAACACAGACTATATCTTCCAGTCTTCATCAATCTGCATCTTACTCAGTCACACTGACTATATCTCCCAATCTTCATTAATCTGCATCTTGCTCAGTCACACTGACTATATCTCCCAGATTTCATCAGTCTGCATCTTGCTCAGTCACACTGACAATATCTCCCAATTTTCATCTGTCTGCATCTTACTCTGTCACACTGACTATATCTCCCAATCTTCATCAATCTGCATCTTGCTCAGTAACACTGACTGTATCTCCCAGATTTCATCAACCTGCATCTTGCTGAGTCACACGGAGTATATCTCCCAGATTTCATCAGTCTGCATCTTGCTCAGTCTCACTGACTATATCTCCCAATGTTCATCTGTCTGCATCTTGCTCAGTCACACTGAGTATATCACCCAATTTTCATCTGTCTGCATCTTGCTCAGTCACACTGACTATATCTCCCAATTTTCATCTGTCCGCATCTTGCTGAGTCACACTGAGTATATGACCCAATTATCATCTGTCTGCTTCTTGCTGAGTCGCACTGACTATATCTCCCAATTTTAATCTGTCTGCATCTTGCTCAGTCACACTGACTATATCTCCCAGTCTTCATCAATCTGCATCTGGCTCAGTCACACTGACTATATCCCCCAATCTTCATCAAGATGTGTCTTGCTCAGTCACACTGACTATATATCCCAATGTTCATCAATCTGCATCTTGCTCGGTAACACGGACTATATCACCCAGTCTTCATTAATCTGCATCTTACTCAGTCACACCGACTATATCTCCCAATCTTCATTAATCTGCATCTTGCTCAGTCACACTGACTATATCTCCCAGTCTTCATGAATCTGCATCTTACTCAGTCACACTGACTATATCTCCCAATCTTCATTAATCTGCATCTTGCCCAGCAACACAGACTATATCTTCCAGTCTTCATCAATCTGCATCTTACTCAGTCACACTGACTATATCTCCCAATCTTCATTAATCTGCATCTTGCTCAGTCACACTGACTATATCTCCCAGATTTCATCAGTCTGCATCTTGCTCAGTCACACTGACAATATCTCCCAATTTTCATCTGTCTGCATCTTACTCTGTCACACTGACTATATCTCCCAATCTTCATCAATCTGCATCTTGCTCAGTAACACTGACTATATCTCCCAGTCTTCATCAATCTGCATCTCGCTCAGTCACACTGACTATATCCCCCAATCTTCATCAAGATGTGTCTTGCTCAGTCACACTGACTATATCTCCCAATCTTCATCAATCTGCATCTTGCTCAGTCACAGTGACTATATCTCCAAGATTTCACCAATCTGCATCTTGCTCTGTTACACTGAATATATCTCCCAGATTTCATCAATCTGCATCTTGCTCAGTCACACTGACTAAATCTCTCAATCTTCATCATTCTGCATCTTGATCAGTCACACTGACGTTATCTCCCAGATTTCATCAATCTGCATTTTGCTCATTCACCCTGACTATATCTCCCAATTTTCATCTGTCTGCATCTTGCTCAGTCACACTGACTAAATCTGCCAATCTTCATCAATCTGCATCATGCTCAGTCTCACTGACTATATCTCCCAGTCTTCATCAATCTGCATCTTACTCAGTCACACTGACTATATCTCCCAATCTGCATTAATCTGCATCTTGCTCAGTCACACTGACTATATCTCCCAGTCTTCATGAATCTGCATCTTACTCAGTCAAACTGACTATATCTCCCAATCTTCATTAATCTGCAACTTGCTCCGTCACACTGACTATATCTCCGAGACTGCAGCAGTCTGCATCTTGTTGAGTCACACTGACTATATCTCCCAATTTTCAACTGTCTGCATCTTGCTCAGTCACACTGACTATATCTCCCAATCTTCATTAACCTGCATCTTGCCCAGCAACACAGACTATATCTCCCAGTCTTTATCAATCTGCATCTTGCTCAGTCACACAGACGATATCTCCCAAACTGCATCAATCTGCATCTTGCTCAGTCACACTGACTATATCTCCCAATCTTCATTAATCAGCATTTTGCTCAGTCACACTGACTATATCTCCCAATCTTAATCAAGATGAGCTTGCTTAGACACACTGACTATATCTCCAAATCTTCATCAATCTGCATCTTGCTCAGTCCCACTGACTATATCTCCCAGATTTCATCAATCTGCATCTTGCTCAGTCACACTGACTATATCTCCCAATTTTCATCTGTATGCATCTTGCTCAATCACACTGACTATATCTCCCAAACTGCATCAATCTGCATCTTGTTCTCACACTAACTATATCTCCCAATATTCATCTTTCTGCATGTTGCTCAGTCACACAGACTATATCTCCCAATCTTCATCAATCTGCATCTTGCTCAGTCACTCTGACTATATCTCCCAGATTTCATCAATCTGCATCTTGCTCAGTAACACTGACTATATCTCCCAATCTTCATCATTCTGCATCTTGCTCAGTCACAATGACCTTATCTCCCAGATTTCATCAATCTGCATCTTTTTCAGTCACACTGACTATATCTCCCAACTTTCATCTGTCTGCATCTTGTTCAGTCACACTGACTATATCTCCCAATCTTCATCAATCTGCATCTTGCTCAGTCACACTGACTGTATCTCCCAGATTTCATCAACCTGCATCTTGCTGAGTCACACGGACTATATCTCCCAGATTTCATCAGTCTGCATCTTGCTCAGTCTCACTGACTATATCTCCCAATGTTCATCTGTATGCATCTTGCTCAGTCACGCTGACTATATCTCCCAGATTTCATCAATCTGCATCTTGCTCAGTCGCAGTGACTATATCTCCCCATCTTCATCAATCTGCATCTTGCTCAGACACTGTGACTATATCTCCCAATTTTCATCTGACTGCATCTTGCTCAGTTACACTGACTATATCTCCCAATTTTCTTCTGTGTGTATCTTGCTGAGTCACACTGACAATATCTCCCAATCTTCATTAATCTGCATCTTGCCCAGCAACACAGACTATATCTTCCAGTCTTCATCAATCTGCATCTTACTCAGTCACACTGACTATATCTCCCAATCTTCATTAATCTGCATCTTGCTCAGTCACACTGACTATATCTCCCAGATTTCATCAGTCTGCATCTTGCTCAGTCACACTGACAATATCTCCCAATTTTCATCTGTCTGCATCTTACTCTGTCACACTGACTATATCTCCCAATCTTCATCAATCTGCATCTTGCTCAGTAACACTGACTATATCTCCCAGTCTTCATCAATCTGCATCTCGCTCAGTCACACTGACTATATCCCCCAATCTTCATCAAGATGTGTCTTGCTCAGTCACACTGACTATATCTCCCAATCTTCATCAATCTGCATCTTGCTCAGTCACAGTGACTATATCTCCAAGATTTCACCAATCTGCATCTTGCTCTGTTACACTGAATATATCTCCCAGATTTCATCAATCTGCATCTTGCTCAGTCACACTGACTAAATCTCTCAATCTTCATCATTCTGCATCTTGATCAGTCACACTGACGTTATCTCCCAGATTTCATCAATCTGCATTTTGCTCATTCACCCTGACTATATCTCCCAATTTTCATCTGTCTGCATCTTGCTCAGTCACACTGACTAAATCTGCCAATCTTCATCAATCTGCATCATGCTCAGTCTCACTGACTATATCTCCCAGTCTTCATCAATCTGCATCTTACTCAGTCACACTGACTATATCTCCCAATCTGCATTAATCTGCATCTTGCTCAGTCACACTGACTATATCTCCCAGTCTTCATGAATCTGCATCTTACTCAGTCAAACTGACTATATCTCCCAATCTTCATTAATCTGCAACTTGCTCCGTCACACTGACTATATCTCCGAGACTGCAGCAGTCTGCATCTTGTTGAGTCACACTGACTATATCTCCCAATTTTCAACTGTCTGCATCTTGCTCAGTCACACTGACTATATCTCCCAATCTTCATTAACCTGCATCTTGCCCAGCAACACAGACTATATCTCCCAGTCTTTATCAATCTGCATCTTGCTCAGTCACACAGACGATATCTCCCAAACTGCATCAATCTGCATCTTGCTCAGTCACACTGACTATATCTCCCAATCTTCATTAATCAGCATTTTGCTCAGTCACACTGACTATATCTCCCAATCTTAATCAAGATGAGCTTGCTTAGACACACTGACTATATCTCCAAATCTTCATCAATCTGCATCTTGCTCAGTCCCACTGACTATATCTCCCAGATTTCATCAATCTGCATCTTGCTCAGTCACACTGACTATATCTCCCAATTTTCATCTGTATGCATCTTGCTCAATCACACTGACTATATCTCCCAAACTGCATCAATCTGCATCTTGTTCTCACACTAACTATATCTCCCAATATTCATCTTTCTGCATGTTGCTCAGTCACACAGACTATATCTCCCAATCTTCATCAATCTGCATCTTGCTCAGTCACTCTGACTATATCTCCCAGATTTCATCAATCTGCATCTTGCTCAGTAACACTGACTATATCTCCCAATCTTCATCATTCTGCATCTTGCTCAGTCACAATGACCTTATCTCCCAGATTTCATCAATCTGCATCTTTTTCAGTCACACTGACTATATCTCCCAACTTTCATCTGTCTGCATCTTGTTCAGTCACACTGACTATATCTCCCAATCTTCATCAATCTGCATCTTGCTCAGTCACACTGACTGTATCTCCCAGATTTCATCAACCTGCATCTTGCTGAGTCACACGGACTATATCTCCCAGATTTCATCAGTCTGCATCTTGCTCAGTCTCACTGACTATATCTCCCAATGTTCATCTGTATGCATCTTGCTCAGTCACGCTGACTATATCTCCCAGATTTCATCAATCTGCATCTTGCTCAGTCGCAGTGACTATATCTCCCCATCTTCATCAATCTGCATCTTGCTCAGACACTGTGACTATATCTCCCAATTTTCATCTGACTGCATCTTGCTCAGTTACACTGACTATATCTCCCAATTTTCTTCTGTGTGTATCTTGCTGAGTCACACTGACAATATCTCCCAATCTTCATTAATCTGCATCTTGCCCAGCAACACAGACTATATCTTCCAGTCTTCATCAATCTGCATCTTACTCAGTCACACTGACTATATCTCACAATCTTCATTAATCTGCATCTTGCTCAGTCACACTGACTATATCTCCCAGATTTCATCAGTCTGCATCTTGCTCAGTCACACTGACAATATCTCCCAATTTTCATCTGTCTGCATCTTACTCTGTCACACTGACTATATCTCCCAATCTTCATCAATCTGCATCTTGCTCAGTAACACTGACTATATCTCCCAGTCTTCATCAATCTGCATCTTGCTCAGTTACACTGACTATATCTCCCAATTTTCTTCCGTGTGTATCTTGCTGAGTCACACTGACAATATCTCCCAATCTTCATTAATCTGCATCTTGCCCAGCAACACAGACTATATCTTCCAGTCTTCATCAATCTGCATCTTACTCAGTCACACAGACTATATCTCCCAGTCTTCATGAATCTGCATCTTACTCAGTCACACTGACGATATCTCCCAATTTTCATCTGTCCGCATCTTGCTGAGTCTCACTGAGTATATCACCCAATTTTCATCTGTCTGCTTCTTGCTGAGTCGCACTGACTATATCTCCCAATTTTCATCTGTCTGCATCTTACTCTGTCACACTGATTATATGTCCCAATCTTCATCAATCTCCATCTTGCTCAGTCACACTGACTATATCTCCCAGTCTTCATCAATCTGCATCTGGCTCAGTCACACTGACTATATCCCCCAATCTTCATCAAGATGTGTCTTGCTCAGTAACACTGACTATATCTCCCAATCTTCATCAATCTGCATCTTGCTCTGTCACACTGACTATATCTCCAAGATTTCACCAATCTGCATCTTGCTCAGTTACACTGAATATATCTCTCAATCTTCATCATTCTGCATCTTGCTCAGTCACACTGACCTTATCTCCCAGATTTCATCAATCTGCATTTTGCTCATTCAAACTGACTATATCTCCCAATTTTCATCTGTCTGCATCTTGCTCAGTCACACTGACTAAATCTGCCAATCTTCATCAATCTGCATCATGCTCAGTCTCACTGACTATATCTCCCAGTCTTCATCAATCTGCATCTTACTCAGTCACACTGACTTTATCTCCCAATCTTCATTAATCTGCATCTTGCTCAGTCACACTGACTTTATCTCCCAATCTTCATTAATCTGCATCTTGCTCAGTCACACTGACTATATCTCCCAGTCTTCATCAATCTGTATCTTGCTCAGTCACACTGCCTGTGTCTCCCAATCTTCATCAATCTGCATCGTATTCTTTCACACTGACTATATCTCCCAGTCTTCATCAATCTGCATCTTGCTCAGTCACACTGACTATATCTCCCAATCTTCATTAATCTGCATCTTGCTCTGTCACACTGACTATATCTCCCAATCTTCATCAATCTGTATCTTGCTCAGTCACACTGACTATATATCCGAGACTTCATCAATCTGCATCTTGCTCAGTCACACTGACTATATCTCCCAATTTTCATCTGTCTGCATCTTGCTCAGTCACACTGACTGTATCTCCCAATTTTCATCTGTCTGCATCTTACTCTGTCACACTGACTATCTCTCTGAGACTTCATCAATCTGCATCTTGCTCAGTCACACTGACTATATCTCCCAATCTTCATCAATCTGCATCTTGCTCAGTGACATTGACTATATCGCCCAGTCTTCATCAATCTGCATCTTGCTCAGATACTCTGACTATATCTCCCAATTTTCATCTGACTGCATCTTGCTCAGTTACACTGACTATATCTCCCAATTTTCTTCTGTGTGTATCTTGCTGAGTCACACTGACAATATCTCCCAATCTTCATTAATCTGCATCTTGCCCAGCAACACAGACTATATCTTCCAGTCTTCATCAATCTACATCTTACTCAGTCACACTGACCTTATCTCCCAATCTTCATTAATCTGCATCTTGCTCAGTCACACTGACTATATCTCCCAGATTTCATCAGTCTGCATCTTGCTCAGTCACACTGACAATATCTCCCAATTTTCATCTGTCTGCATCTTACTCTGTCACACT
The DNA here is from genome assembly GCF_030028105.1 of Mobula birostris. Taxonomy (NCBI): domain Eukaryota; kingdom Metazoa; phylum Chordata; class Chondrichthyes; order Myliobatiformes; family Myliobatidae; genus Mobula; species Mobula birostris. Next base: position 83,596,639 of record NC_092402.1, on the reverse strand, counting down.
GACTATATCTCCCAATCTTCATCAATCTGCATCTTGCTCAGTAACACTGACTATATCTCCCAGTCCTCATCAATCTGCATCTTGCTCAGTTACACTGACTATATCTCCCAATTTTCTTCTGTGTGTATCTTGCTGAGTCACACTGACAATATCTCCCAATCTGCATTAATCTGCATCTTGCCCAGCAACACAGACTATATCTTCCAGTCTTCATCAATCTGCATCTTACTCAGTCACACTGACTATATCTCCCAGTCTTCATGAATCTGCATCTTGCTCAGTCACACTGACTATATCTCCAAGATTTCATCATTCTGCATCTTGCTCAGTCACACTGACCTTATCTCCCAGATTTCATCAATCTGCATTTTGCTCATTCACACTGACTATATCTCCCAATTTTCATCTGTCTGCATCTTGCTCAGTCACACTGACTAAATCTGCCAATCTTCATCAATCTGCATCATGCTCAGTCTCACTGACTATATCTCCCAGTCTTCATCAATCTGCATCTTACTCAGTCACACTGACTTTATCTCCCAATCTTCATTAATCTGCATCTTGCTCAGTCACACTGACTATATCTCCCAGTCTTCATCAATCTGTATCTTGCTCAGTCACACTGCCTGTGTCTCCCAATCTTCATCAATCTGCATCGTATTCTTTCACACTGACTATATCTCCCAGTCTTCATCAATCTGCATCTTGCTCAGTCACACTGACTATATCTCCCAATCATCATTAATCTGCATCTTGCTCTGTCACACTGACTATATCTCCCATTCTTCATCAATCTGCATCTTACTCAGTCACACTGACTATATCTCCCAATCTTCATTAATCTGCATCTTGCTCAGTGACACTGACTATATCTCCCAGTCTTCATGAATCTGCATCTTACTCAGTCACACTGACTATATCTCCCAGTCTTCATGAATCTGCATCTTACTCAGTCACACTGACTATATCTCCCAGTCTTCATGAATCTGCATCTTACTCAGTCAAACTGACTATATATCTCCCAATCTTCATCATTCTGCATCTTACTCAGTCACAATGACCTTATCTCCCAGAATTCATCAATCTGCATCTTGCTCAGTCACACTGACTGTATCTCCCAGATTTCATCAACCTGCATCTTGCTGAGTCACACGGACTATATCTCCCAGATTTCATCAGTCTGCATCTTGCTCAGTCTCACTGACTATATCTCCCAATGTTCATCTGTCTGCATCTTGCTCAGTCACACTGAGTATATCACCCAATTTTCATCTGTCTGCATCTTGCTCAGTCACACTGACTATATCTCCCAATTTTCATCTGTCCGCATCTTGCTGAGTCACACTGAGTATATCACCCAATTATCATCTGTCTGCTTCTTGCTGAGTCGCACTGACTATATCTCCCAATTTTAATCTGTCTGCATCTTGCTCAGTCACACTGACTATATCTCCCAGTCTTCATCAATCTGCATCTGGCTCAGTCACACTGACTATATCCCCCAATCTTCATCAAGATGTGTCTTGCTCAGTCACACTGACTATATATCCCAATGTTCATCAATCTGCATCTTGCTCGGTAACACGGACTATATCACCCAGTCTTCATTAATCTGCATCTTACTCAGTCACACCGACTATATCTCCCAATCTTCATTAATCTGCATCTTGCTCAGTCACACTGACTATATCTCCCAGTCTTCATGAATCTGCATCTTACTCAGTCACACTGACTATATCTCCCAATCTTCATTAATCTGCATCTTGCTCAGTCACACTGACTATATCTCCCAGATTTCATCAGTCTGCATCTTGCTCAGTCACACTGACAATATCTCCCAATTTTCATCTGTCTGCATCTTACTCTGTCACACTGACTATATCTCCCAATCTTCATCAATCTGCATCTTGCTCAGTAACACTGACTATATCTCCCAGTCTTCATCAATCTGCATCTCGCTCAGTCACACTGACTATATCCCCCAATCTTCATCAAGATGTGTCTTGCTCAGTCACACTGACTATATCTCCCAATCTTCATCAATCTGCATCTTGCTCAGTCACAGTGACTATATCTCCAAGATTTCACCAATCTGCATCTTGCTCTGTTACACTGAATATATCTCCCAGATTTCATCAATCTGCATCTTGCTCAGTCACACTGACTAAATCTCTCAATCTTCATCATTCTGCATCTTGATCAGTCACACTGACGTTATCTCCCAGATTTCATCAATCTGCATTTTGCTCATTCACCCTGACTATATCTCCCAATTTTCATCTGTCTGCATCTTGCTCAGTCACACTGACTAAATCTGCCAATCTTCATCAATCTGCATCATGCTCAGTCTCACTGACTATATCTCCCAGTCTTCATCAATCTGCATCTTACTCAGTCACACTGACTATATCTCCCAATCTGCATTAATCTGCATCTTGCTCAGTCACACTGACTATATCTCCCAGTCTTCATGAATCTGCATCTTACTCAGTCAAACTGACTATATCTCCCAATCTTCATTAATCTGCAACTTGCTCCGTCACACTGACTATATCTCCGAGACTGCAGCAGTCTGCATCTTGTTGAGTCACACTGACTATATCTCCCAATTTTCAACTGTCTGCATCTTGCTCAGTCACACTGACTATATCTCCCAATCTTCATTAACCTGCATCTTGCCCAGCAACACAGACTATATCTCCCAGTCTTTATCAATCTGCATCTTGCTCAGTCACACAGACGATATCTCCCAAACTGCATCAATCTGCATCTTGCTCAGTCACACTGACTATATCTCCCAATCTTCATTAATCAGCATTTTGCTCAGTCACACTGACTATATCTCCCAATCTTAATCAAGATGAGCTTGCTTAGACACACTGACTATATCTCCAAATCTTCATCAATCTGCATCTTGCTCAGTCCCACTGACTATATCTCCCAGATTTCATCAATCTGCATCTTGCTCAGTCACACTGACTATATCTCCCAATTTTCATCTGTATGCATCTTGCTCAATCACACTGACTATATCTCCCAAACTGCATCAATCTGCATCTTGTTCTCACACTAACTATATCTCCCAATATTCATCTTTCTGCATGTTGCTCAGTCACACAGACTATATCTCCCAATCTTCATCAATCTGCATCTTGCTCAGTCACTCTGACTATATCTCCCAGATTTCATCAATCTGCATCTTGCTCAGTCACACTGACTATATCTCCCAATCTTCATCATTCTGCATCTTGCTCAGTCACAATGACCTTATCTCCCAGATTTCATCAATCTGCATCTTTCTCAGTCACACTGACTATATCTCCCAACTTTCATCTGTCTGCATCTTGTTCAGTCACACTGACTATATCTCCCAATCTTCATCAATCTGCATCTTGCTCAGTCACACTGACTGTATCTCCCAGATTTCATCAACCTGCATCTTGCTGAGTCACACGGACTATACCTCCCAGATTTCATCAGTCTGCATCTTGCTCAGTCTCACTGACTATATCTCCCAATGTTCATCTGTATGCATCTTGCTCAGTCACGCTGACTATATCTCCCAGATTTCATCAATCTGCATCTTGCTCAGTCGCAGTGACTATATCTCCCCATCTTCATCAATCTGCATCTTGCTCAGACACTGTGACTATATCTCCCAATTTTCATCTGACTGCATCTTGCTCAGTTACACTGACTATATCTCCCAATTTTCTTCTGTGTGTATCTTGCTGAGTCACACTGACAATATCTCCCAATCTTCATTAATCTGCATCTTGCCCAGCAACACAGACTATATCTTCCAGTCTTCATCAATCTGCATCTTACTCAGTCACACTGACTATATCTCCCAATCTTCATTAATCTGCATCTTGCTCAGTCACACTGACTATATCTCCCAGATTTCATCAGTCTGCATCTTGCTCAGTCACACTGACAATATCTCCCAATCTTCATCATTCTGCATCTTGCTCAGTCACAATGACCTTATCTCCCAGATTTCATCAATCTGCATCTTTCTCAGTCACACTGACTATATCTCCCAACTTTCATCTGTCTGCATCTTGTTCAGTCACACTGACTATATCTCCCAATCTTCATCAATCTGCATCTTGCTCAGTCACACTGACTGTATCTCCCAGATTTCATCAACCTGCATCTTGCTGAGTCACACGGACTATATCTCCCAGATTTCATCAGTCTGCATCTTGCTCAGTCTCACTGACTATATCTCCCAATGTTCATCTGTATGCATCTTGCTCAGTCACGCTGACTATATCTCCCAGATTTCATCAATCTGCATCTTGCTCAGTCGCAGTGACTATATCTCCCCATCTTCATCAATCTGCATCTTGCTCAGACACTGTGACTATATCTCCCAATTTTCATCTGACTGCATCTTGCTCAGTTACACTGACTATATCTCCCAATTTTCTTCTGTGTGTATCTTGCTGAGTCACACTGACAATATCTCCCAATCTTCATTAATCTGCATCTTGCCCAGCAACACAGACTATATCTTCCAGTCTTCATCAATCTGCATCTTACTCAGTCACACTGACTATATCTCACAATCTTCATTAATCTGCATCTTGCTCAGTCACACTGACTATATCTCCCAGATTTCATCAGTCTGCATCTTGCTCAGTCACACTGACAATATCTCCCAATTTTCATCTGTCTGCATCTTACTCTGTCACACTGACTATATCTCCCAATCTTCATCAATCTGCATCTTGCTCAGTAACACTGACTATATCTCCCAGTCTTCATCAATCTGCATCTTGCTCAGTTACACTGACTATATCTCCCAATTTTCTTCCGTGTGTATCTTGCTGAGTCACACTGACAATATCTCCCAATCTTCATTAATCTGCATCTTGCCCAGCAACACAGACTATATCTTCCAGTCTTCATCAATCTGCATCTTACTCAGTCACACAGACTATATCTCCCAGTCTTCATGAATCTGCATCTTACTCAGTCACACTGACGATATCTCCCAATTTTCATCTGTCCGCATCTTGCTGAGTCTCACTGAGTATATCACCCAATTTTCATCTGTCTGCTTCTTGCTGAGTCGCACTGACTATATCTCCCAATTTTCATCTGTCTGCATCTTACTCTGTCACACTGATTATATGTCCCAATCTTCATCAATCTCCATCTTGCTCAGTCACACTGACTATATCTCCCAGTGTTCATCAATCTGCATCTGGCTCAGTCACACTGACTATATCCCCCAATCTTCATCAAGATGTGTCTTGCTCAGTAACACTGACTATATCTCCCAATCTTCATCAATCTGCATCTTGCTCTGTCACACTGACTATATCTCCAAGATTTCACCAATCTGCATCTTGCTCAGTTACACTGAATATATCTCTCAATCTTCATCATTCTGCATCTTGCTCAGTCACACTGACCTTATCTCCCAGATTTCATCAATCTGCATTTTGCTCATTCAAACTGACTATATCTCCCAATTTTCATCTGTCTGCATCTTGCTCAGTCACACTGACTAAATCTGCCAATCTTCATCAATCTGCATCATGCTCAGTCTCACTGACTATATCTCCCAGTCTTCATCAATCTGCATCTTACTCAGTCACACTGACTTTATCTCCCAATCTTCATTAATCTGCATCTTGCTCAGTCACACTGACTTTATCTCCCAATCTTCATTAATCTGCATCTTGCTCAGTCACACTGACTATATCTCCCAGTCTTCATCAATCTGTATCTTGCTCAGTCACACTGCCTGTGTCTCCCAATCTTCATCAATCTGCATCGTATTCTTTCACACTGACTATATCTCCCAGTCTTCATCAATCTGCATCTTGCTCAGTCACACTGACTATATCTCCCAATCTTCATTAATCTGCATCTTGCTCTGTCACACTGACTATATCTCCCAATCTTCATCAATCTGTATCTTGCTCAGTCACACTGACTATATATCCGAGACTTCATCAATCTGCATCTTGCTCAGTCACACTGACTATATCTCCCAATTTTCATCTGTCTGCATCTTGCTCAGTCACACTGACTGTATCTCCCAATTTTCATCTGTCTGCATCTTACTCTGTCACACTGACTATCTCTCTGAGACTTCATCAATCTGCATCTTGCTCAGTCACACTGACTATATCTCCCAATCTTCATCAATCTGCATCTTGCTCAGTGACATTGACTATATCGCCCAGTCTTCATCAATCTGCATCTTGCTCAGATACTCTGACTATATCTCCCAATTTTCATCTGACTGCATCTTGCTCAGTTACACTGACTATATCTCCCAATTTTCTTCTGTGTGTATCTTGCTGAGTCACACTGACAATATCTCCCAATCTTCATTAATCTGCATCTTGCCCAGCAACACAGACTATATCTTCCAGTCTTCATCAATCTACATCTTACTCAGTCACACTGACCTTATCTCCCAATCTTCATTAATCTGCATCTTGCTCAGTCACACTGACTATATCTCCCAGATTTCATCAGTCTGCATCTTGCTCAGTCACACTGACAATATCTCCCAATTTTCATCTGTCTGCATCTTACTCTGTCACACTGACTATATCTCCCAATCTTCATCAATCTGCATCTTGCTCAGTAACACTGACTATATCTCCCAGTCCTCATCAATCTGCATCTTGCTCAGTTACACTGACTATATCTCCCAATTTTCTTCTGTGTGTATCTTGCTGAGTCACACTGACAATATCTCCCAATCTGCATTAATCTGCATCTTGCCCAGCAACACAGACTATATCTTCCAGTCTTCATCAATCTGCATCTTACTCAGTCACACTGACTATATCTCCCAGTCTTCATGAATCTGCATCTTGCTCAGTCACACTGACTATATCTCCAAGATTTCATCATTCTGCATCTTGCTCAGTCACACTGACCTTATCTCCCAGATTTCATCAATCTGCATTTTGCTCATTCACACTGACTATATCTCCCAATTTTCATCTGTCTGCATCTTGCTCAGTCACACTGACTAAATCTGCCAATCTTCATCAATCTGCATCATGCTCAGTCTCACTGACTATATCTCCCAGTCTTCATCAATCTGCATCTTACTCAGTCACACTGACTTTATCTCCCAATCTTCATTAATCTGCATCTTGCTCAGTCACACTGACTATATCTCCCAGTCTTCATCAATCTGTATCTTGCTCAGTCACACTGCCTGTGTCTCCCAATCTTCATCAATCTGCATCGTATTCTTTCACACTGACTATATCTCCCAGTCTTCATCAATCTGCATCTTGCTCAGTCACACTGACTATATCTCCCAATCATCATTAATCTGCATCTTGCTCTGTCACACTGACTATATCTCCCATTCTTCATCAATCTGCATCTTACTCAGTCACACTGACTATATCTCCCAATCTTCATTAATCTGCATCTTGCTCAGTGACACTGACTATATCTCCCAGTCTTCATGAATCTGCATCTTACTCAGTCACACTGACTATATCTCCCAGTCTTCATGAATCTGCATCTTACTCAGTCACACTGACTATATCTCCCAGTCTTCATGAATCTGCATCTTACTCAGTCAAACTGACTATATATCTCCCAATCTTCATCATTCTGCATCTTACTCAGTCACAATGACCTTATCTCCCAGAATTCATCAATCTGCATCTTGCTCAGTCACACTGACTGTATCTCCCAGATTTCATCAACCTGCATCTTGCTGAGTCACACGGACTATATCTCCCAGATTTCATCAGTCTGCATCTTGCTCAGTCTCACTGACTATATCTCCCAATGTTCATCTGTCTGCATCTTGCTCAGTCACACTGAGTATATCACCCAATTTTCATCTGTCTGCATCTTGCTCAGTCACACTGACTATATCTCCCAATTTTCATCTGTCCGCATCTTGCTGAGTCACACTGAGTATATCACCCAATTATCATCTGTCTGCTTCTTGCTGAGTCGCACTGACTATATCTCCCAATTTTAATCTGTCTGCATCTTGCTCAGTCACACTGACTATATCTCCCAGTCTTCATCAATCTGCATCTGGCTCAGTCACACTGACTATATCCCCCAATCTTCATCAAGATGTGTCTTGCTCAGTCACACTGACTATATATCCCAATGTTCATCAATCTGCATCTTGCTCGGTAACACGGACTATATCACCCAGTCTTCATTAATCTGCATCTTACTCAGTCACACCGACTATATCTCCCAATCTTCATTAATCTGCATCTTGCTCAGTCACACTGACTATATCTCCCAGTCTTCATGAATCTGCATCTTACTCAGTCACACTGACTATATCTCCCAATCTTCATTAATCTGCATCTTGCTCAGTCACACTGACTATATCTCCCAGATTTCATCAGTCTGCATCTTGCTCAGTCACACTGACAATATCTCCCAATTTTCATCTGTCTGCATCTTACTCTGTCACACTGACTATATCTCCCAATCTTCATCAATCTGCATCTTGCTCAGTAACACTGACTATATCTCCCAGTCTTCATCAATCTGCATCTCGCTCAGTCACACTGACTATATCCCCCAATCTTCATCAAGATGTGTCTTGCTCAGTCACACTGACTATATCTCCCAATCTTCATCAATCTGCATCTTGCTCAGTCACAGTGACTATATCTCCAAGATTTCACCAATCTGCATCTTGCTCTGTTACACTGAATATATCTCCCAGATTTCATCAATCTGCATCTTGCTCAGTCACACTGACTAAATCTCTCAATCTTCATCATTCTGCATCTTGATCAGTCACACTGACGTTATCTCCCAGATTTCATCAATCTGCATTTTGCTCATTCACCCTGACTATATCTCCCAATTTTCATCTGTCTGCATCTTGCTCAGTCACACTGACTAAATCTGCCAATCTTCATCAATCTGCATCATGCTCAGTCTCACTGACTATATCTCCCAGTCTTCATCAATCTGCATCTTACTCAGTCACACTGACTATATCTCCCAATCTGCATTAATCTGCATCTTGCTCAGTCACACTGACTATATCTCCCAGTCTTCATGAATCTGCATCTTACTCAGTCAAACTGACTATATCTCCCAATCTTCATTAATCTGCAACTTGCTCCGTCACACTGACTATATCTCCGAGACTGCAGCAGTCTGCATCTTGTTGAGTCACACTGACTATATCTCCCAATTTTCAACTGTCTGCATCTTGCTCAGTCACACTGACTATATCTCCCAATCTTCATTAACCTGCATCTTGCCCAGCAACACAGACTATATCTCCCAGTCTTTATCAATCTGCATCTTGCTCAGTCACACAGACGATATCTCCCAAACTGCATCAATCTGCATCTTGCTCAGTCACACTGACTATATCTCCCAATCTTCATTAATCAGCATTTTGCTCAGTCACACTGACTATATCTCCCAATCTTAATCAAGATGAGCTTGCTTAGACACACTGACTATATCTCCAAATCTTCATCAATCTGCATCTTGCTCAGTCCCACTGACTATATCTCCCAGATTTCATCAATCTGCATCTTGCTCAGTCACACTGACTATATCTCCCAATTTTCATCTGTATGCATCTTGCTCAATCACACTGACTATATCTCCCAAACTGCATCAATCTGCATCTTGTTCTCACACTAACTATATCTCCCAATATTCATCTTTCTGCATGTTGCTCAGTCACACAGACTATATCTCCCAATCTTCATCAATCTGCATCTTGCTCAGTCACTCTGACTATATCTCCCAGATTTCATCAATCTGCATCTTGCTCAGTCACACTGACTATATCTCCCAATCTTCATCATTCTGCATCTTGCTCAGTCACAATGACCTTATCTCCCAGATTTCATCAATCTGCATCTTTCTCAGTCACACTGACTATATCTCCCAACTTTCATCTGTCTGCATCTTGTTCAGTCACACTGACTATATCTCCCAATCTTCATCAATCTGCATCTTGCTCAGTCACACTGACTGTATCTCCCAGATTTCATCAACCTGCATCTTGCTGAGTCACACGGACTATACCTCCCAGATTTCATCAGTCTGCATCTTGCTCAGTCTCACTGACTATATCTCCCAATGTTCATCTGTATGCATCTTGCTCAGTCACGCTGACTATATCTCCCAGATTTCATCAATCTGCATCTTGCTCAGTCGCAGTGACTATATCTCCCCATCTTCATCAATCTGCATCTTGCTCAGACACTGTGACTATATCTCCCAATTTTCATCTGACTGCATCTTGCTCAGTTACACTGACTATATCTCCCAATTTTCTTCTGTGTGTATCTTGCTGAGTCACACTGACAATATCTCCCAATCTTCATTAATCTGCATCTTGCCCAGCAACACAGACTATATCTTCCAGTCTTCATCAATCTGCATCTTACTCAGTCACACTGACTATATCTCCCAATCTTCATTAATCTGCATCTTGCTCAGTCACACTGACTATATCTCCCAGATTTCATCAGTCTGCATCTTGCTCAGTCACACTGACAATATCTCCCAATTTTCATCTGTCTGCATCTTACTCTGTCACACTGACTATATCTCCCAATCTTCATCAATCTGCATCTTGCTCAGTAACACTGACTATATCTCCCAGTCTTCATCAATCTGCATCTTGCTCAGTTACACTGACTATATCTCCCAATTTTCTTCCGTGTGTATCTTGCTGAGTCACACTGACAATATCTCCCAATCTTCATTAATCTGCATCTTGCCCAGCAACACAGACTATATCTTCCAGTCTTCATCAATCTGCATCTTACTCAGTCACACAGACTATATCTCCCAGTCTTCATGAATCTGCATCTTACTCAGTCACACTGACGATATCTCCCAATTTTCATCTGTCCGCATCTTGCTGAGTCTCACTGAGTATATCACCCAATTTTCATCTGTCTGCTTCTTGCTGAGTCGCACTGACTATATCTCCCAATTTTCATCTGTCTGCATCTTACTCTGTCACACTGATTATATGTCCCAATCTTCATCAATCTCCATCTTGCTCAGTCACACTGACTATATCTCCCAGTCTTCATCAATCTGCATCTGGCTCAGTCACACTGACTATATCCCCCAATCTTCATCAAGATGTGTCTTGCTCAGTAACACTGACTATATCTCCCAATCTTCATCAATCTGCATCTTGCTCTGTCACACTGACTATATCTCCAAGATTTCACCAATCTGCATCTTGCTCAGTTACACTGAATATATCTCTCAATCTTCATCATTCTGCATCTTGCTCAGTCACACTGACCTTATCTCCCAGATTTCATCAATCTGCATTTTGCTCATTCAAACTGACTATATCTCCCAATTTTCATCTGTCTGCATCTTGCTCAGTCACACTGACTAAATCTGCCAATCTTCATCAATCTGCATCATGCTCAGTCTCACTGACTATATCTCCCAGTCTTCATCAATCTGCATCTTGCTCAGTCACACTGACTATATCTCCCAGTCTTCATCAATCTGTATCTTGCTCAGTCACACTGCCTGTGTCTCCCAATCTTCATCAATCTGCATCGTATTCTTTCACACTGACTATATCTCCCAGTCTTCATCAATCTGCATCTTGCTCAGTCACACTGACTATATCTCCCAATCTTCATTAATCTGCATCTTGCTCTGTCACACTGACTATATCTCCCAATCTTCATCAATCTGCATCTTACTCAGTCACACTGACTATATCTCCCAGTCTTCATGAATCTGCATCTTACTCAGTCACACAGACTATATCTCCCAGTCTTCATGAATCTGCATCTTACTCAGTCACACTGACTATATCTCCCAGTCTTCATGAATCTGCATCTTACTCAGTCAAACTGACTATATATCTCCCAATCTTCATCATTCTGCATCCTACTCAGTCACACTGACTATATCTCCCAATATTCATCAATCTGCATATTGCTCAGACACTGTGACTATATCTCCCAATTTTCATCTGACTGCATCTTGCTCAGTTACACTGACTATATCTCCCAATTTTCTTCAGTGTGTATCTTGCTGAGTCACACTGACAATATCTCCCAATCTTCATTAATCTGCATCTTGCCCTGCAACACAGACTATATCTTCCAGTCTTCATCAATCTGCATCTTACTCAGTCACACTGACTATATCTCCCAATCTTCATTAATCTGCATCTTGCTCAGTCACACTGACTATATCTCCCAGATTTCATCAGTCTGCATCTTGCTCAGTCACACTGACAATATCTCCCAATTTTCATCTGTCTGCATCTTACTCTGTCACACTGACTATATCTCCTAATCTTCATCAATCTGCATCTTGCTCAGTCGCACTGACTATATCACCCAATCTTCATCAATCTGCATCTTGCTCTGTCACACTGACTATATCTCGCAATCTTCATCAATCTGCATCTTACTCAGTCACACTGACTATATCTCCTAACCTTCATCAATCTGCATCTTGCTCAGTCAGACTGACTATATCTCCCAGATTTCATCAATCTGCATCTTGCTCAGTCGCAGTGACTATATCTCCCAATATTCATCAATCTGCATATTGCTCAGACACTCTGACTATATCTCCCAATTTTCATCTGACTGCATCTTGCTCAGTTACACTGACTATATCTCCCAATTTTCTTCAGTGTGTATCCTGCTGAGTCACACTGACAATATCTCCCAATCTTCATTAATCTGCATCTTGCCCAGCAACACAGACTATATCTTCCAGTCTTCATTAATCTGCATCTTGCTCAGTCACACTGACTATATCTCCCAGATTTCATCAGTCTGCATCTTACTCTGTCACACTGACTATATCTCCTAATCTTCATCAATCTGCATCTTGCTCTGTCACACTGACTATATCTCCCAATCTTCATCAATCTGCATCTTACTCAGTCACACTGACTATATCTCCCAATCTTCATTAATCTGCATCTTGCTCAGTCACACTGATTATATCTCCCAGTCTTCATGAATCTGCATCTTACTCAGTCAAACTGACTATATCTCCGAATCTTCATTAATCTGCATCTTGCTCCGTCACACTGACTATATCTCCCAACCTTCATGAATCTGCATCTTGCTCAGTCAGACTGACTATATCTCCCAGATTTCGTCAATCTGCACCTTGCTCAGTCGCAGTGACTATATCTCCCAATATTCATCAATCTGCATATTGCTCAGACACTCTGACTATATCTCCCAATTTTCATCTGACTGCATCTTGCTCAGTTACACTGACTATATCTCCCAATTTTCTTCTGTGTGTATCTTGCTGAGTCATACTGACAATATCTCCCAATCTTCATTAATCTGCATCTTGCCCAGCAACACAGACTATATCTTCCAGTCTTCATCAATCTGCATCTTACTCAGTCACACTGACTATATCTCCCAATCTTCATTAATCTGCATCTTGCTCAGTCACACTGACTATATCTCCCAGATTTCATCAGTCTGCATCTTGCTCAGTCACACTGACAATATCTCCCAATTTTCATCTGTCTGCATCTTACTCTGTCACACTGACTATATCTCCTAATCTTCATCAATCTGCATCTTCCTCAGTAACACTGACTATATCTCCTAGTCTTCATCAATCTGCATCTTGCTCAGTTACACTGACTATATCTCCCAATTTTCTTCTGTGTGTATCTTGCTGAGTCAAACTGACAATATCTCCCAATCTTCATTAATCTGCATCTTGCCCAGCAACACAGACTATATCTTCCAGTGTTCATCAATCTGCATCTTACTCAGTCACAAAGACTATATCTCCCAATCTTCATTAATCTGCATCTTGCTCAGTCACACTGACTATATCTCCCAGTCTTCATGAATCTGCATTTTACTCAGTCAAACTGACTATATCTCCCAATCTTCGTTAATCTGCATCTTGCTCCGTCACACTGACTATATCTCCGAGACTGCAGCAGTCTGCATCTTGTTGAGTCACACTGACGATATCTCCCAATTTTCAACTGTCTGCATCTTGCTGAGTCGCACTGACTATATCTCCCAATCTTCATTAACCTGCATCTTGCCCAGCAACACAGACTATATCTCCCAGTCTTTATCAATCTGCATCTTGCTCAGTCACACAGACGATATCTCCCAAACTGCATCAATCTGCATCTTGCTCAGTCACACTGACTATATCTCCAAATCTTCATTAATCAGCATCTTGCTCAGTCACACTGACTATATCTCCCAATCTTAATCAAGATGAGCTTGCTTAGACACACTGAGTTTATCTCCAAATCTTCATCAATCTGCATCTTGCTCAGTCAGACTGACTATATCTCACAAACTGCATCAATCTGCATCTAGCTCTGACACTGACTATATCTCCCAGTCTCCATCAATCTGCATCTTGCTCAGTCCCACTGACTATATCTCCCAGATTTCATCAATCTGCATCTTGCTCAGTAACACTGACTATATCTCCCAATTTTCATCTGTATGCATCTTGCTCAGTCACACTGACTATATCTCCCAAACTGCATCAATCTGCATCTTGTTCTCACACTGACTATATCTCCCAATCTTCATCAATCTGCATGTTTGTCAGTCACACTGACTATATCTCACAATCTTCATCAATCTGCATCTTGCTCAGTCACTCTGACTATATCTCCCAGATTTCATCAATCTGCATCTTGCTCAGTCACACTGACTATATCTCCCAATCTTCATCATTCTGCATCTTGCTCAGTCACAATGACCTTATCTCCCAGATTTCATCAATCTGCATCTTTCTCAGTCACACTGACTATATCTCCCAACTTTCATCTGTCTGCATCTTGTTCAGTCACACTGACTATATCTCCCAATCTTCATCAAGCTGCATCTTGCTCAGTCACACTGACTATATCTGCCAATCTTCATCAATCTGCATCTTGCTCAGTCACACTGACAAAATATACCAATTTTCATCTGTCTGCATCTTGCTCACTCACATTGACTATATCTCCCAATTTTCATCGGTCTGCAACTGACTCTGTCACACAGACAATATCTTCCAATCTTCATCATTCTGCTTGTTGCTCAGTCACACTGACTATATCTCCCAGATTTCATCAATTTGTATCTTGATCAGTCGCACTGACTATATCTCCCAATATTCATCAATCTGCATCTTGCTCAGTCACACTGACTATATCTCCCAATCTTCATCAATCTGCATCTTACTCAGTCACACTGACTATATCTCCCAATCTTCATTAATCTGCATCTTGCTCAGTCACACTGATTATATCTCCCAATCTTCATGAATCTGCATCTTGCTCAGTCACAATGACCTTATCTCCCAGATTTCATCAATCTGCATCTTTCTCAGTCACACTGACTATATCTCCCAACTTTCATCTGTGTGCATCTTGTTCAGTCACACTGACTATATCTCCCAATCTTCATCAATCTGCATCTTGCTCAGTCACACTGACTATATCTGCCAATCTTCATCAATCTGCATCTTGCTCAGTCACACTGACTATATATCCCAATTTTCATCTGTCTGCATCTTGCTCACTCACATTGACTATATCTCCCAATTTTCATCGGTCTGCAACTGACTCTGTCACACTGACAATATATTCCAATCTTCATCATTCTGCTTGTTGCTCAGTCACACTGACTATGTCTCCCAGATTTCATCAATCTGTATCTTGATCAGTTGCACTGACTATATCTCCCAATATTCGTCAATCTGCATCTTGCTCAGTCACACTGACTATATCTCCGAGACTTCATCAATTTGCATTTTGCTCAGTCACACTGACTATATCTCTCAATTTTTATCTGTCTGCATCTTGCTCAGTCAGACTGACTATATCTCCCAGTCTTCATGAATCTGCATCTTACTCAGTCACACTGACTATATCTCCCAGTCTTCATGAATCTGCATCTTACTCAGTCACACTGACTATATCTCCCAGTCTTCATGAATCTGCATCTTACTCAGTCAAACTGACTATATATCTCCCAATCTTCATCATTCTGCATCTTACTCAGTCACACTGACTATATCTCCCAATATTCATCAATCTGCATATTGCTCAGACACTCTGACTATATCTCCCAATTTTCATCTGACTGCATCTTGCTCAGTTACACTGACTATATCTCCCAATTTTCTTCAGTGTGTATCTTGCTGAGTCACACTGACAATATCTCCCAATCTTCATTAATCTGCATCTTGCCCAGCAACACAGACTATATCTTCCAGTCTTCATCAATCTGCATCTTACTCAGTCACACTGACTATATCTCCCAATCTTCATTAATCTGCATCTTGCTCAGTCACACTGACTATATCTCCCAGATTTCATCAGTCTGCATCTTGCTCAGTCACACTGACAATATCTCCCAATTTTCATCTGTCTGCATCTTACTCTGTCACACTGACTATGTCACCCAATCTTCATCAATCTGCATCTTGCTCTGTCACACTGACTATATCTCGCAATCTTCATCAATCTGCATCTTGCTCAGTCACACTGACTATATCTCCTAACCTTCATCAATCTGCATCTTGCTCAGTCAGACTGACTATATCTCCCAGATTTCATCAATCTGCATCTTGCTCAGTCGCAGTGACTATATCTCCCAATATTCATCAATCTGCATATTGCTCAGACACTCTGACTATATCTCCCAATTTTCATCTGACTGCATCTTGCTCAGTTACACTGACTATATCTCCCAATTTTCTTCAGTGTGTATCTTGCTGAGTCACACTGACAATATCTCCCAATCTTCATTAATCTGCATCTTGCCCAGCAACACAGACTATATCTTCAAGTCTTCATCAATCTGCATCTTACTCAGTCACACTGACTATATCTCCCAATCTTCATTAATCTGCATCTTGCTCAGTCACACTGACTATATCTCCCAGATTTCATCAGTCTGCATCTTGCTCAGTCACACTGACAATATCTCCCAATTTTCATCTGTCTGCATCTTACTCTGTCACACTGACTATGTCACCAAATCTTCATCAATCTGCATCTTGCTCTGTCACACTGACTATATCTCGCAATCTTCATCAATCTGCATCTTGCTCAGTCACACTGACTATATCTCCTAACCTTCATCAATCTGCATCTTGCTCAGTCAGACTGACTATATCTCCCAGATTTCATCAATCTGCATCTTGCTCAGTCGCAGTGACTATATCTCCCAATATTCATCAATCTGCATATTGCTCAGACACTCTGACTATATCTCCCAATTTTCATCTGACTGCATCTTGCTCAGTTACACTGACTATATCTCCCAATTTTCTTCAGTGTGTATCTTGCTGAGTCACACTGACAATATCTCCCAATCTTCATTAATCTGCATCTTGCCCAGCAACACAGACTATATCTTCCAGTCTTCATTAATCTGCATCTTGCTCAGTCGCACTGACTATATCACCCAATCTTCATCAATCTGCATCTTGCTCTGTCACACTGACTATATCTCCCAATCTTCATCAATCTGCATCTTGCTCAGTCACACTGACTATATCTCCCAATCTTCATCAATCTGCATCTTACTCAGTCACACTGACTATATCTCCCAATCTTCATTAATCTGCATCTTGCTCAGTCACACTGATTATATCTCCCAGTCTTCATGAATCTGCATCTTACTCAGTCAAACTGACTATATCTCCGAATCTTCAATAATCTGCATCTTGCTCCGTCACACTGACTATATCTCCCAACCTTCATCAATCTGCATCTTGCACAGTCAGACTGACTATATCTCCCAGATTTCATCAATCTGCATCTTGCTCAGTCGCAGTGACTATATCTCCAAATATTCATCAATCTGCATATTGCTCAGACACTCTGACTATATCTCCCAATTTTCATCTGACTGCATCTTGCTCAGTTACACTGACTATATCTCCCAATTTTCTTCTGTGTGTATCTTGCTGAGTCACACTGACAATATCTCCCAATCTTCATTAATCTGCATCTTGCCCAGCAACACAGACTATATCTTCCAGTCTTCATCAATCTGCATCTTACTCAGTCACACTGACTATATCTCCCAATCTTCATTAATCTGCATCTTGCTCAGTCACACTGACTATATCTCCCAGATTTCATCAGTCTGCATCTTGCTCAGTCACACTGACAATATCTCCCAATTTTCATCTGTCTGCATCTTACTCTGTCACACTGACTATATCTCCTAATCTTCATCAATCTGCATCTTGCTCAGTAACACTGACTATATCTCCCAGTCTTCATCAATCTGCATCTTGCTCAGTTACACTGACTATGTCTCCCAATTTTCTTCTGTGTGTATCTTGCTGAGTCAAACTGACAATACCTCCCAATCTTCATTAATCTGCATCTTGCCCAGCAACACAGACTATATCTTCCAGTCTTCATCAATCTGCATCTTACTCAGTCACACTGACTATATCTCCCAATCTTCATTAATCTGCATCTTGCTCAGTCACACTGACTATATCTCCCAGATTTCATCAGTCTGCATCTTGCTCAGTCACACTGACAATATCTCCCAATTTTCATCTGTCTGCATCTTACTCTGTCACACTGACTATATCTCCTAATCTTCATCAATCTGCATCTTGCTCAGTAACACTGACTATATCTCCCAGTCTTCATCAATCTGCATCTTACTCAGTCACACTGACTATATCTCCCAATCTTCATTAATCTGCATCTTGCTCAGTCACACTGACTATATCTCCCAGTCTTCATGAATCTGCATCTTACTCAGTCAAACTGACTATATCTCCCAATCTTCATTAACCTGCATCTTGCTCCGTCACACTGACTATATCTCCGAGACTGCAGCAGTCTGCATCTTGTTGAGTCACACTGACTATATCTCCCAATTTTCAACTGTCTGCATCTTGCTGAGTCGCACTGACTATATCTCCCAATCTTCATTAACCTGCATCTTGCCCAGCAACACAGACTATATCTCCCAGTCTTTATCAATCTGCATCTTGCTCAGTCACACAGACGATATCTCCCAAACTGCATCAATCTGCATCTTGCTCAGTCAGACTGACTATATCTCCCAGATTTCGTCAATCTGCACCTTGCTCAGTCGCAGTGACTATATCTCCCAATATTCATCAATCTGCATATTGCTCAGACACTCTGACTATATCTCCCAATTTTCATCTGACTGCATCTTGCTCAGTTACACTGACTATATCTCCCAATTTTCTTCTGTGTGTATCTTGCTGAGTCATACTGACAATATCTCCCAATCTTCATTAATCTGCATCTTGCCCAGCAACACAGACTATATCTTCCAGTCTTCATCAATCTGCATCTTACTCAGTCACACTGACTATATCTCCCAATCTTCATTAATCTGCATCTTGCTCAGTCACACTGACTATATCTCCCAGATTTCATCAGTCTGCATCTTGCTCAGTCACACTGACTATATCTCCCAATCTTCATCAATCTGCATCTTACTCAGTCACACTGACTATATCTCCCAATCTTCATTAATCTGCATCTTGCTCAGTCACACTGATTATATCTCCCAGTCTTCATGAATCTGCATCTTACTCAGTCAAACTGACTATATCTCCGAATCTTCATTAATCTGCATCTTGCTCCGTCACACTGACTATATCTCCCAACCTTCATGAATCTGCATCTTGCTCAGTCAGACTGACTATATCTCCCAGATTTCGTCAATCTGCACCTTGCTCAGTCGCAGTGACTATATCTCCCAATATTCATCAATCTGCATATTGCTCAGACACTCTGACTATATCTCCCAATTTTCATCTGACTGCATCTTGCTCAGTTACACTGACTATATCTCCCAATTTTCTTCTGTGTGTATCTTGCTGAGTCATACTGACAATATCTCCCAATCTTCATTAATCTGCATCTTGCCCAGCAACACAGACTATATCTTCCAGTCTTCATCAATCTGCATCTTACTCAGTCACACTGACTATATCTCCCAATCTTCATTAATCTGCATCTTGCTCAGTCACACTGACTATATCTCCCAGATTTCATCAGTCTGCATCTTGCTCAGTCACACTGACAATATCTCCCAATTTTCATCTGTCTGCATCTTACTCTGTCACACTGACTATATCTCCTAATCTTCATCAATCTGCATCTTCCTCAGTAACACTGACTATATCTCCTAGTCTTCATCAATCTGCATCTTGCTCAGTTACACTGACTATATCTCCCAATTTTCTTCTGTGTGTATCTTGCTGAGTCAAACTGACAATATCTCCCAATCTTCATTAATCTGCATCTTGCCCAGCAACACAGACTATATCTTCCAGTGTTCATCAATCTGCATCTTACTCAGTCACAAAGACTATATCTCCCAATCTTCATTAATCTGCATCTTGCTCAGTCACACTGACTATATCTCCCAGTCTTCATGAATCTGCATTTTACTCAGTCAAACTGACTATATCTCCCAATCTTCGTTAATCTGCATCTTGCTCCGTCACACTGACTATATCTCCGAGACTGCAGCAGTCTGCATCTTGTTGAGTCACACTGACGATATCTCCCAATTTTCAACTGTCTGCATCTTGCTGAGTCGCACTGACTATATCTCCCAATCTTCATTAACCTGCATCTTGCCCAGCAACACAGACTATATCTCCCAGTCTTTATCAATCTGCATCTTGCTCAGTCACACAGACGATATCTCCCAAACTGCATCAATCTGCATCTTGCTCAGTCACACTGACTATATCTCCAAATCTTCATTAATCAGCATCTTGCTCAGTCACACTGACTATATCTCCCAATCTTAATCAAGATGAGCTTGCTTAGACACACTGAGTTTATCTCCAAATCTTCATCAATCTGCATCTTGCTCAGTCAGACTGACTATATCTCACAAACTGCATCAATCTGCATCTAGCTCTGACACTGACTATATCTCCCAGTCTCCATCAATCTGCATCTTGCTCAGTCCCACTGACTATATCTCCCAGATTTCATCAATCTGCATCTTGCTCAGTAACACTGACTATATCTCCCAATTTTCATCTGTATGCATCTTGCTCAGTCACACTGACTATATCTCCCAAACTGCATCAATCTGCATCTTGTTCTCACACTGACTATATCTCCCAATCTTCATCAATCTGCATGTTTGTCAGTCACACTGACTATATCTCACAATCTTCATCAATCTGCATCTTGCTCAGTCACTCTGACTATATCTCCCAGATTTCATCAATCTGCATCTTGCTCAGTCACACTGACTATATCTCCCAATCTTCATCATTCTGCATCTTGCTCAGTCACAATGACCTTATCTCCCAGATTTCATCAATCTGCATCTTTCTCAGTCACACTGACTATATCTCCCAACTTTCATCTGTCTGCATCTTGTTCAGTCACACTGACTATATCTCCCAATCTTCATCAAGCTGCATCTTGCTCAGTCACACTGACTATATCTGCCAATCTTCATCAATCTGCATCTTGCTCAGTCACACTGACAAAATATACCAATTTTCATCTGTCTGCATCTTGCTCACTCACATTGACTATATCTCCCAATTTTCATCGGTCTGCAACTGACTCTGTCACACAGACAATATCTTCCAATCTTCATCATTCTGCTTGTTGCTCAGTCACACTGACTATATCTCCCAGATTTCATCAATTTGTATCTTGATCAGTCGCACTGACTATATCTCCCAATATTCATCAATCTGCATCTTGCTCAGTCACACTGACTATATCTCCCAATCTTCATCAATCTGCATCTTACTCAGTCACACTGACTATATCTCCCAATCTTCATTAATCTGCATCTTGCTCAGTCACACTGATTATATCTCCCAATCTTCATGAATCTGCATCTTGCTCAGTCACAATGACCTTATCTCCCAGATTTCATCAATCTGCATCTTTCTCAGTCACACTGACTATATCTCCCAACTTTCATCTGTGTGCATCTTGTTCAGTCACACTGACTATATCTCCCAATCTTCATCAATCTGCATCTTGCTCAGTCACACTGACTATATCTGCCAATCTTCATCAATCTGCATCTTGCTCAGTCACACTGACTATATATCCCAATTTTCATCTGTCTGCATCTTGCTCACTCACATTGACTATATCTCCCAATTTTCATCGGTCTGCAACTGACTCTGTCACACTGACAATATATTCCAATCTTCATCATTCTGCTTGTTGCTCAGTCACACTGACTATGTCTCCCAGATTTCATCAATCTGTATCTTGATCAGTTGCACTGACTATATCTCCCAATATTCGTCAATCTGCATCTTGCTCAGTCACACTGACTATATCTCCGAGACTTCATCAATTTGCATTTTGCTCAGTCACACTGACTATATCTCTCAATTTTTATCTGTCTGCATCTTGCTCAGTCAGACTGACTATATCTCCCAGTCTTCATGAATCTGCATCTTACTCAGTCACACTGACTATATCTCCCAGTCTTCATGAATCTGCATCTTACTCAGTCACACTGACTATATCTCCCAGTCTTCATGAATCTGCATCTTACTCAGTCAAACTGACTATATATCTCCCAATCTTCATCATTCTGCATCTTACTCAGTCACACTGACTATATCTCCCAATATTCATCAATCTGCATATTGCTCAGACACTCTGACTATATCTCCCAATTTTCATCTGACTGCATCTTGCTCAGTTACACTGACTATATCTCCCAATTTTCTTCAGTGTGTATCTTGCTGAGTCACACTGACAATATCTCCCAATCTTCATTAATCTGCATCTTGCCCAGCAACACAGACTATATCTTCCAGTCTTCATCAATCTGCATCTTACTCAGTCACACTGACTATATCTCCCAATCTTCATTAATCTGCATCTTGCTCAGTCACACTGACTATATCTCCCAGATTTCATCAGTCTGCATCTTGCTCAGTCACACTGACAATATCTCCCAATTTTCATCTGTCTGCATCTTACTCTGTCACACTGACTATGTCACCCAATCTTCATCAATCTGCATCTTGCTCTGTCACACTGACTATATCTCGCAATCTTCATCAATCTGCATCTTGCTCAGTCACACTGACTATATCTCCTAACCTTCATCAATCTGCATCTTGCTCAGTCAGACTGACTATATCTCCCAGATTTCATCAATCTGCATCTTGCTCAGTCGCAGTGACTATATCTCCCAATATTCATCAATCTGCATATTGCTCAGACACTCTGACTATATCTCCCAATTTTCATCTGACTGCATCTTGCTCAGTTACACTGACTATATCTCCCAATTTTCTTCAGTGTGTATCTTGCTGAGTCACACTGACAATATCTCCCAATCTTCATTAATCTGCATCTTGCCCAGCAACACAGACTATATCTTCAAGTCTTCATCAATCTGCATCTTACTCAGTCACACTGACTATATCTCCCAATCTTCATTAATCTGCATCTTGCTCAGTCACACTGACTATATCTCCCAGATTTCATCAGTCTGCATCTTGCTCAGTCACACTGACAATATCTCCCAATTTTCATCTGTCTGCATCTTACTCTGTCACACTGACTATGTCACCAAATCTTCATCAATCTGCATCTTGCTCTGTCACACTGACTATATCTCGCAATCTTCATCAATCTGCATCTTGCTCAGTCACACTGACTATATCTCCTAACCTTCATCAATCTGCATCTTGCTCAGTCAGACTGACTATATCTCCCAGATTTCATCAATCTGCATCTTGCTCAGTCGCAGTGACTATATCTCCCAATATTCATCAATCTGCATATTGCTCAGACACTCTGACTATATCTCCCAATTTTCATCTGACTGCATCTTGCTCAGTTACACTGACTATATCTCCCAATTTTCTTCAGTGTGTATCTTGCTGAGTCACACTGACAATATCTCCCAATCTTCATTAATCTGCATCTTGCCCAGCAACACAGACTATATCTTCCAGTCTTCATTAATCTGCATCTTGCTCAGTCGCACTGACTATATCACCCAATCTTCATCAATCTGCATCTTGCTCTGTCACACTGACTATATCTCCCAATCTTCATCAATCTGCATCTTGCTCAGTCACACTGACTATATCTCCCAATCTTCATCAATCTGCATCTTACTCAGTCACACTGACTATATCTCCCAATCTTCATTAATCTGCATCTTGCTCAGTCACACTGATTATATCTCCCAGTCTTCATGAATCTGCATCTTACTCAGTCAAACTGACTATATCTCCGAATCTTCAATAATCTGCATCTTGCTCCGTCACACTGACTATATCTCCCAACCTTCATCAATCTGCATCTTGCACAGTCAGACTGACTATATCTCCCAGATTTCATCAATCTGCATCTTGCTCAGTCGCAGTGACTATATCTCCAAATATTCATCAATCTGCATATTGCTCAGACACTCTGACTATATCTCCCAATTTTCATCTGACTGCATCTTGCTCAGTTACACTGACTATATCTCCCAATTTTCTTCTGTGTGTATCTTGCTGAGTCACACTGACAATATCTCCCAATCTTCATTAATCTGCATCTTGCCCAGCAACACAGACTATATCTTCCAGTCTTCATCAATCTGCATCTTACTCAGTCACACTGACTATATCTCCCAATCTTCATTAATCTGCATCTTGCTCAGTCACACTGACTATATCTCCCAGATTTCATCAGTCTGCATCTTGCTCAGTCACACTGACAATATCTCCCAATTTTCATCTGTCTGCATCTTACTCTGTCACACTGACTATATCTCCTAATCTTCATCAATCTGCATCTTGCTCAGTAACACTGACTATATCTCCCAGTCTTCATCAATCTGCATCTTGCTCAGTTACACTGACTATGTCTCCCAATTTTCTTCTGTGTGTATCTTGCTGAGTCAAACTGACAATACCTCCCAATCTTCATTAATCTGCATCTTGCCCAGCAACACAGACTATATCTTCCAGTCTTCATCAATCTGCATCTTACTCAGTCACACTGACTATATCTCCCAATCTTCATTAATCTGCATCTTGCTCAGTCACACTGACTATATCTCCCAGATTTCATCAGTCTGCATCTTGCTCAGTCACACTGACAATATCTCCCAATTTTCATCTGTCTGCATCTTACTCTGTCACACTGACTATATCTCCTAATCTTCATCAATCTGCATCTTGCTCAGTAACACTGACTATATCTCCCAGTCTTCATCAATCTGCATCTTACTCAGTCACACTGACTATATCTCCCAATCTTCATTAATCTGCATCTTGCTCAGTCACACTGACTATATCTCCCAGTCTTCATGAATCTGCATCTTACTCAGTCAAACTGACTATATCTCCCAATCTTCATTAACCTGCATCTTGCTCCGTCACACTGACTATATCTCCGAGACTGCAGCAGTCTGCATCTTGTTGAGTCACACTGACTATATCTCCCAATTTTCAACTGTCTGCATCTTGCTGAGTCGCACTGACTATATCTCCCAATCTTCATTAACCTGCATCTTGCCCAGCAACACAGACTATATCTCCCAGTCTTTATCAATCTGCATCTTGCTCAGTCACACAGACGATATCTCCCAAACTGCATCAATCTGCATCTTGCTCAGTCACTCTGAATATATCTCCCAGATTTCATCAATCTGCATCTTGCTCAGACACACACTGACTATATCTCCCAATCTTCATCATTCTGCATCTTGCTCAGTCACAATGACCTTATCTCCCAGATTTCATCAATCTGCATCTTTCTCAGTCACACTGACTATATCTCCCAACTTTCATCTGTGTGCATCTTGTTCAGTCACACTGACTATATCTCCCAATCTTCATCAATCTGCATCTTGCTCAGTCACACTGACTATATCTGCCAATCTTCATCAATCTGCATCTTGCTCAGTCACACTGACTATATATCCCAATTTTCATCTGTCTGCATCTTGCTCACTCACATTGACTATATCTCCCAATTTTCATCGGTCTGCAACTGACTCTGTCACACTGACAATATATTCCAATCTTCATCATTCTGCTTGTTGCTCAGTCACACTGACTATATCTCCCAGATTTCATCAATCTGTATCTTGATCAGTCGCACTGACTATATCTCCCAATATTCGTCAATCTGCATCTTGCTCAGTCACACTGACTATATCTCCGAGACTTCATCAATTTGCATTTTGCTCAGTCACACTGACTACATCTCTCAATTTTTATCTGTCTGCATCTTGCTCAGTCAGACTGACTATATCTCCCAGTCTTCATGAATCTGCATCTTACTCAGTCACACTGACTATATCTCCCAGTCTTCATGAATCTGCATCTTACTCAGTCACACTGGCTATATCTCCCAGTCTTCATGAATCTGCATCTTACTCAGTCAAACTGACTATATATCTCCCAATCTTCATCATTCTGCATCTTACTCAGTCACACTGACTATATCTCCCAATATTCATCAATCTGCATATTGCTCAGACACTCTGACTATATCTCCCAATTTTCATCTGACTGCATCTTGCTCAGTTACACTGACTATATCTCCCAATTTTCTTCTGTGTGTATCTTGCTGAGTCACACTGACAATATCTCCCAATCTTCATTAATCTGCATCTTGCCCAGCAACACAGACTATATCTTCCAGTCTTCATCAATCTGCATCTTACTCAGTCACACTGACTATATCTCCCAATCTTCATTAATCTGCATCTTGCTCAGTCACACTGACTATATCTCCCAGATTTCATCAGTCTGCATCTTGCTCAGTCACACTGACAATATCTCCCAATTTTCATCTGTCTGCATCTTACTCTGTCACACTGACTATGTCACCCAATCTTCATCAATCTGCATCTTGCTCTGTCACACTGACTATATCTCGCAATCTTCATCAATCTGCATCTTGCTCAGTCACACTGACTATATCTCCTAACCTTCATCAATCTGCATCTTGCTCAGTCAGACTGACTATATCTCCCAGATTTCATCAATCTGCATCTTGCTCAGTCGCAGTGACTATATCTCCCAATATTCATCAATCTGCATATTGCTCAGACACTCTGACTATATCTCCCAATTTTCATCTGACTGCATCTTGCTCAGTTACACTGACTATATCTCCCAATTTTCTTCAGTGTGTATCTTGCTGAGTCACACTGACAATATCTCCCAATCTTCATTAATCTGCATCTTGCCCAGCAACACAGACTATATCTTCCAGTCTTCATTAATCTGCATCTTGCTCAGTCGCACTGACTATATCACCCAATCTTCATCAATCTGCATCTTGCTCTGTCACACTGACTATATCTCCCAATCTTCATCAATCTGCATCTTACTCAGTCACACTGACTATATCTCCCAATCTTCATTAATCTGCATCTTGCTCAGTCACACTGATTATATCTCCCAGTCTTCATGAATCTGCATCTTACTCAGTCAAACTGACTATATCTCCGAATATTCATTAATCTGCATCTTGCTCCGTCACACTGACTATATCTCCCAACCTTCATCAATCTGCATCTTGCTCAGTCAGACTGACTATATCTCCCAGATTTCATCAATCTGCACCTTGCTCAGTCGCAGTGACTATATCTCCCAATATTCATCAATCTGCATATTGCTCAGACACTCTGACTATATCTCCCAATTTTCATCTGACTGCATCTTGCTCAGTTACACTGACTATATCTCCCAATTTTCTTCTGTGTGTATCTTGCTGAGTCACACTGACAATATCTCCCAATCTTCATTAATCTGCATCTTGCCCAGCAACACAGACTATATCTTCCAGTCTTCATCAATCTGCATCTTACTCAGTTACACTGACTATATCTCCCAATCTTCATTAACCTGCATCTTGCTCAGTCACACTGACAATATCTCCCAATTTTCATCTGTCTGCATCTTACTCTGTCACACTGACTATATCTCCTAATCTTCATCAATCTGCATCTTCCTCAGTAACACTGACTGTATCTCCCAGTCTTCATCAATCTGCATCTTGCTCAGTTACACTGACTATATCTCCCAATTTTCTTCTGTGTGTATCTTGCTGAGTCAAACTGACAATATCTCCCGATCTTCATTAATCTGCATCTTGCCCAGCAACACAGACTATATCTTGCAGTCTTCATCAATCTGCATCTTACTCAGTCACAAAGACTATATCTCCCAATCTTCATTAATCTGCATCTTGCTCAGTCACACTGACTATATCTCCCAGTCTTCATGAATCTGCATCTTACTCAGTCAAACTGACTATATCTCCCAATCTTCATTAATCTGCATCTTGCCCAGCAACACAGACTATATCTTCCAGTCTTCATCAATCTGCATCTTACTCAGTCACACTGACTATATCTCCCAATCTTCATTAACCTGCATCTTGCTCAGTCACACTGACAATATCTCCCAATTTTCATCTGTCTGCATCTTACTCTGTCACACTGACTATATCTCCTAATCTTCATCAATCTGCATCTTCCTCAGTAACACTGACTGTATCTCCCAGTCTTCATCAATCTGCATCTTCCTCAGTTACACTGACTATAGCTCCCAATTTTCTTCTGTGTGTATCTTGCTGAGTCAAACTGACAATATCTCCCAATCTTCATTAATCTGCATCTTGCCCAGCAACACAGACTATATCTTGCAGTCTTCATCAATGTGCATCTTACTCAGAAACAAAGACTATATCTCCCAATCTTCATTAATCTGCATCTTGCTCAGTCACACTGACTATATCTCCCAGTCTTCATGAATCTGCATCTTACTCAGTCAAACTGACTATATCTCCCAATCTTCGTTAATCTGCATCTTGCTCCGTCACACTGACTATATCTCCGAGACTGCAGCAGTCTGCATCTTGTTGAGTCACACTGACGATATCTCCCAATTTTCAACTGTCTGCATCTTGCTGAGTCGCACTGACTATATCTCCCAATCTTCATTAACCTGCATCTTGCCCAGCAACACAGACTATATCTCCCAGTCTTTATCAATCTGCATCTTGCTCAGTCACACAGACGATATCTCCCAAACTGCATCAATCTGCATCTTGCTCAGTCACACTGACTATATCTCCAAATCTTCATTAATCAGCATCTTGCTCAGTCACACTGACTATATCTCCCAATCTTAATCAAGATGAGCTTGCTTAGACACACTGAGTATATCTCCAAATCTTCATCAATCTGCATCTTGCTCAGTCAGACTGACTATATCTCACAAACTGCATCAATCTGCATCTAGCTCTGACACTGACTATATCTCCCAGTCTCCATCAATCTGCATCTTGCTCAGTCCCACTGACTATATCTCCCAGATTTCATCAATCTGCATCTTGCTCAGTAACACTGACTATATCTCCCAATTTTCATCTGTATGCATCTTGCTCAGTCACACTGACTATATCTCCCAAACTGCATCAATCTGCATCTTGTTCTCACACTGACTATATCTCCCAATCTTCATCAATCTGCATGTTTGTCAGTCACACTGACTATATCTCACAATCTTCATCAATCTGCATCTTGCTCAGTCACTCTGACTATATCTCCTTGATTTCATCAATCTGCATCTTGCTCAGTCACACTGACTATATCTCCCAATCTTCATCATTCTGCATCCTGCTCAGTCACAATGACCTTATCTCCCAGATTTTATCAATCTGCATCTTTCTCAGTCACACTGACTATATCTCCCAACTTTCATCTGTCTGCATCTTGTTCAGTCACACTGACTATATCTCCCAATCTTCATCAAGCTGCATCTTGCTCAGTCACACTGACTATATCTGCCAATCTTCATCAATCTGCATCCTGCTCAGTCACACTGACAAAATATACCAATTTTCATCTGTCTGCATCTTGCTCACTCACATTGACTATATCTCCCAATTTTCATCGGTCTGCAACTGACTCTGTCACACAGACAATATCTTCCAATCTTCATCATTCTGCTTGTTGCTCAGTCACACTGACTATATCTCCCAGATTTCATCAATCTGTATCTTGATCAGTCGCACTGACTATATCTCCCAATATTCATCAATCTGCATCTTGCTCAGTCACACTGACTATATCTCCCAATCTTCATCAATCTGCATCTTACTCAGTCACACTGGCTATATCTCCCAATCTTCATTAATCTGCATCTTGCTCAGTCACACTGATTATATCTCCCAGTCTTCATGAATCTGCATCTTACTCAGTCAAACTGACTATATCTCCGAATCTTCAATAATCTGCATCTTGCTCCGTCACACTGACTATATCTCCCAACCTTCATCAATCTGCATCTTGCACAGTCAGACTGACTATATCTCCCAGATTTCATCAATCTGCATCTTGCTCAGTCGCAGTGACTATATCTCCCAATATTCATCAATCTGCATATTGCTCAGACACTCTGACTATATCTCCCAATTTTCATCTGACTGCATCTTGCTCAGTTACACTGACTATATCTCCCAATTCTCTTCTGTGTGTATCTTGCTGAGTCACACTGACAATATCTCCCAATCTTCATTAATCTGCATCTTGCCCAGCAACACAGACTATATCTTCCAGTCTTCATCAATCTGCATCTTACTCAGTCACACTGACTATATCTCCCAATCTTCATTAATCTGCATCTTGCTCAGTCACACTGACTATATCTCCCAGATTTCATCAGTCTGCATCTTGCTCAGTCACACTGACAATATCTCCCAATTTTCATCTGTCTGCATCTTACTCTGTCACACTGACTATATCTCCTAATCTTCATCAATCTGCATCTTGCTCAGTAACACTGACTATATCTCCCAGTCTTCATCAATCTGCATCTTGCTCAGTTACACTGACTATGTCTCCCAATTTTCTTCTGTGTGTATCTTGCTGAGTCAAACTGACAATACCTCCCAATCTTCATTAATCTGCATGTTGCCCAGCAACACAGACTATATCTTCCAGTCTTCATCGATCTGCATCTTACTCAGTCACACTGACTATATCTCCCAATCTTCATTAATCTGCATCTTGCTCAGTCACACTGACTATATCTCCCAGATTTCATCAGTCTGCATCTTGCTCAGTCACACTGACAATATCTCCCAATTTTCATCTGTCTGCATCTTACTCTGTCACACTGACTATATCTCCTAATCTTCATCAATCTGCATCTTACTCAGTCACACTGACTATATCTCCCAATCTTCATTAATCTGCATCTTGCTCAGTCACACTGACTATATCTCCCAGTCTTCATGAATCTGCATCTTACTCAGTCAAACTGACTATATCTCCCAATCTTCATTAATCTGCATCTTGCCCAGCAACACAGACTATATCTTCCAGTCTTCATCAATCTGCATCTTACTCAGTCACACTGACTATATCTCCCAATCTTCATTAACCTGCATCTTGCTCAGTCACACTGACAATATCTCCCAATTTTCATCTGTCTGCATCTTACTCTGTCACACTGACTATATCTCCTAATCTTCATCAATCTGCATCTTCCTCAGTAACACTGACTGTATCTCCCAGTCTTCATCAATCTGCATCTTCCTCAGTTACACTGACTATAGCTCCCAATTTTCTTCTGTGTGTATCTTGCTGAGTCAAACTGACAATATCTCCCAATCTTCATTAATCTGCATCTTGCCCAGCAACACAGACTATATCTTGCAGTCTTCATCAATGTGCATCTTACTCAGAAACAAAGACTATATCTCCCAATCTTCATTAATCTGCATCTTGCTCAGTCACACTGACTATATCTCCCAGTCTTCATGAATCTGCATCTTACTCAGTCAAACTGACTATATCTCCCAATCTTCGTTAATCTGCATCTTGCTCCGTCACACTGACTATATCTCCGAGACTGCAGCAGTCTGCATCTTGTTGAGTCACACTGACGATATCTCCCAATTTTCAACTGTCTGCATCTTGCTGAGTCGCACTGACTATATCTCCCAATCTTCATTAACCTGCATCTTGCCCAGCAACACAGACTATATCTCCCAGTCTTTATCAATCTGCATCTTGCTCAGTCACACAGACGATATCTCCCAAACTGCATCAATCTGCATCTTGCTCAGTCACACTGACTATATCTCCAAATCTTCATTAATCAGCATCTTGCTCAGTCACACTGACTATATCTCCCAATCTTAATCAAGATGAGCTTGCTTAGACACACTGAGTATATCTCCAAATCTTCATCAATCTGCATCTTGCTCAGTCAGACTGACTATATCTCACAAACTGCATCAATCTGCATCTAGCTCTGACACTGACTATATCTCCCAGTCTCCATCAATCTGCATCTTGCTCAGTCCCACTGACTATATCTCCCAGATTTCATCAATCTGCATCTTGCTCAGTAACACTGACTATATCTCCCAATTTTCATCTGTATGCATCTTGCTCAGTCACACTGACTATATCTCCCAAACTGCATCAATCTGCATCTTGTTCTCACACTGACTATATCTCCCAATCTTCATCAATCTGCATGTTTGTCAGTCACACTGACTATATCTCACAATCTTCATCAATCTGCATCTTGCTCAGTCACTCTGACTATATCTCCCAGATTTCATCAATCTGCATCTTGCTCAGTCACACTGACTATATCTCCCAATCTTCATCATTCTGCATCCTGCTCAGTCACAATGACCTTATCTCCCAGATTTTATCAATCTGCATCTTTCTCAGTCACACTGACTATATCTCCCAACTTTCATCTGTCTGCATCTTGTTCAGTCACACTGACTATATCTCCCAATCTTCATCAAGCTGCATCTTGCTCAGTCACACTGACTATATCTGCCAATCTTCATCAATCTGCATCTTGCTCAGTCACACTGACAAAATATACCAATTTTCATCTGTCTGCATCTTGCTCACTCACATTGACTATATCTCCCAATTTTCATCGGTCTGCAACTGACTCTGTCACACAGACAATATCTTCCAATCTTCATCATTCTGCTTGTTGCTCAGTCACACTGACTATATCTCCCAGATTTCATCAATCTGTATCTTGATCAGTCGCACTGACTATATCTCCCAATATTCATCAATCTGCATCTTGCTCAGTCACACTGACTATATCTCCCAATCTTCATCAATCTGCATCTTACTCAGTCACACTGGCTATATCTCCCAATCTTCATTAATCTGCATCTTGCTCAGTCACACTGATTATATCTCCCAGTCTTCATGAATCTGCATCTTACTCAGTCAAACTGACTATATCTCCGAATCTTCAATAATCTGCATCTTGCTCCGTCACACTGACTATATCTCCCAACCTTCATCAATCTGCATCTTGCACAGTCAGACTGACTATATCTCCCAGATTTCATCAATCTGCATCTTGCTCAGTCGCAGTGACTATATCTCCCAATATTCATCAATCTGCATATTGCTCAGACACTCTGACTATATCTCCCAATTTTCATCTGACTGCATCTTGCTCAGTTACACTGACTATATCTCCCAATTCTCTTCTGTGTGTATCTTGCTGAGTCACACTGACAATATCTCCCAATCTTCATTAATCTGCATCTTGCCCAGCAACACAGACTATATCTTCCAGTCTTCATCAATCTGCATCTTACTCAGTCACACTGACTATATCTCCCAATCTTCATTAATCTGCATCTTGCTCAGTCACACTGACTATATCTCCCAGATTTCATCAGTCTGCATCTTGCTCAGTCACACTGACAATATCTCCCAATTTTCATCTGTCTGCATCTTACTCTGTCACACTGACTATATCTCCTAATCTTCATCAATCTGCATCTTGCTCAGTAACACTGACTATATCTCCCAGTCTTCATCAATCTGCATCTTGCTCAGTTACACTGACTATGTCTCCCAATTTTCTTCTGTGTGTATCTTGCTGAGTCAAACTGACAATACCTCCCAATCTTCATTAATCTGCATCTTGCCCAGCAACACAGACTATATCTTCCAGTCTTCATCGATCTGCATCTTACTCAGTCACACTGACTATATCTCCCAATCTTCATTAATCTGCATCTTGCTCAGTCACACTGACTATATCTCCCAGATTTCATCAGTCTGCATCTTGCTCAGTCACACTGACAATATCTCCCAATTTTCATCTGTCTGCATCTTACTCTGTCACACTGACTATATCTCCTAATCTTCATCAATCTGCATCTTACTCAGTCACACTGACTATATCTCCCAATCTTCATTAATCTGCATCTTGCTCAGTCACACTGACTATATCTCCCAGTCTTCATGAATCTGCATCTCACTCAGTCAAACTGACTATATCTCCCAATCTTCATTAACCTGCATCTTGCTCCGTCACACTGACTATATCTCCGAGACTGCAGCAGTCTGCATCTTGTTGAGTCACACTGACTATATCTCCCAATTTTCAACTGTCTGCATCTTGCTGAGTCGCACTGACTATATCTCCCAATCTTCATTAACCTGCATCTTGCCCAGCAACACAGACTATATCTCCCAGTCTTTATCAATCTGCATCTTGCTCAGTCACACAGACGATATCTCACAATCTTCATCAATCTGCATCTTGCTCAGTCACTCTGACTATATCTCCCAGATTTCATCAATCTGCATCTTGCTCAGTCACACTGACTATATCTCCCAATCTTCATCATTCTGCATCCTGCTCAGTCACAATGACCTTATCTCCCAGATTTTATCAATCTGCATCTTTCTCAGTCACACTGACTATATCTCCCAACTTTCATCTGTCTGCATCTTGTTCAGTCACACTGACTATATCTCCCAATCTTCATCAAGCTGCATCTTGCTCAGTCACACTGACTATATCTGCCAATCTTCATCAATCTGCATCTTGCTCAGTCACACTGACAAAATATACCAATTTTCATCTGTCTGCATCTTGCTCACTCACATTGACTATATCTCCCAATTTTCATCGGTCTGCAACTGACTCTGTCACACAGACAATATCTTCCAATCTTCATCATTCTGCTTGTTGCTCAGTCACACTGACTATATCTCCCAGATTTCATCAATCTGTATCTTGATCAGTCGCACTGACTATATCTCCCAATATTCATCAATCTGCATCTTGCTCAGTCACACTGACTATATCTCCCAATCTTCATCAATCTGCATCTTACTCAGTCACACTGGCTATATCTCCCAATCTTCATTAATCTGCATCTTGCTCAGTCACACTGATTATATCTCCCAGTCTTCATGAATCTGCATCTTACTCAGTCAAACTGACTATATCTCCGAATCTTCAATAATCTGCATCTTGCTCCGTCACACTGACTATATCTCCCAACCTTCATCAATCTGCATCTTGCACAGTCAGACTGACTATATCTCCCAGATTTCATCAATCTGCATCTTGCTCAGTCGCAGTGACTATATCTCCCAATATTCATCAATCTGCATATTGCTCAGACACTCTGACTATATCTCCCAATTTTCATCTGACTGCATCTTGCTCAGTTACACTGACTATATCTCCCAATTCTCTTCTGTGTGTATCTTGCTGAGTCACACTGACAATATCTCCCAATCTTCATTAATCTGCATCTTGCCCAGCAACACAGACTATATCTTCCAGTCTTCATCAATCTGCATCTTACTCAGTCACACTGACTATATCTCCCAATCTTCATTAATCTGCATCTTGCTCAGTCACACTGACTATATCTCCCAGATTTCATCAGTCTGCATCTTGCTCAGTCACACTGACAATATCTCCCAATTTTCATCTGTCTGCATCTTACTCTGTCACACTGACTATATCTCCTAATCTTCATCAATCTGCATCTTGCTCAGTAACACTGACTATATCTCCCAGTCTTCATCAATCTGCATCTTGCTCAGTTACACTGACTATGTCTCCCAATTTTCTTCTGTGTGTATCTTGCTGAGTCAAACTGACAATACCTCCCAATCTTCATTAATCTGCATCTTGCCCAGCAACACAGACTATATCTTCCAGTCTTCATCGATCTGCATCTTACTCAGTCACACTGACTATATCTCCCAATCTTCATTAATCTGCATCTTGCTCAGTCACACTGACTATATCTCCCAGATTTCATCAGTCTGCATCTTGCTCAGTCACACTGACAATATCTCCCAATTTTCATCTGTCTGCATCTTACTCTGTCACACTGACTATATCTCCTAATCTTCATCAATCTGCATCTTACTCAGTCACACTGACTATATCTCCCAATCTTCATTAATCTGCATCTTGCTCAGTCACACTGACTATATCTCCCAGTCTTCATGAATCTGCATCTCACTCAGTCAAACTGACTATATCTCCCAATCTTCATTAACCTGCATCTTGCTCCGTCACACTGACTATATCTCCGAGACTGCAGCAGTCTGCATCTTGTTGAGTCACACTGACTATATCTCCCAATTTTCAACTGTCTGCATCTTGCTGAGTCGCACTGACTATATCTCCCAATCTTCATTAACCTGCATCTTGCCCAGCAACACAGACTATATCTCCCAGTCTTTATCAATCTGCATCTTGCTCAGTCACACAGACGATATCTCCCAAACTGCATCAATCTGCATCTTGCTCAGTCACTCTGAATATATCTCCCAGATTTCATCAATCTGCATCTTGCTCAGACACACACTGACTATATCTCCCAATCTTCATCATTCTGCATCTTGCTCAGTCACAATGACCTTATCTCCCAGATTTCATCAATCTGCATCTTTCTCAGTCACACTGACTATATCTCCCAACTTTCATCTGTGTGCATCTTGTTCAGTCACACTGACTATATCTCCCAATCTTCATCAATCTGCATCTTGCTCAGTCACACTGACTATATCTGCCAATCTTCATCAATCTGCATCTTGCTCAGTCACACTGACTATATATCCCAATTTTCATCTGTCTGCATCTTGCTCACTCACATTGACTATATCTCCCAATTTTCATCGGTCTGCAACTGACTCTGTCACACTGACAATATATTCCAATCTTCATCATTCTGCTTGTTGCTCAGTCACACTGACTATATCTCCCAGATTTCATCAATCTGTATCTTGATCAGTCGCACTGACTATATCTCCCAATATTCGTCAATCTGCATCTTGCTCAGTCACACTGACTATATCTCCGAGACTTCATCAATTTGCATTTTGCTCAGTCACACTGACTATATCTCTCAATTTTTATCTGTCTGCATCTTGCTCAGTCAGACTGACTATATCTCCCAGTCTTCATGAATCTGCATCTTACTCAGTCACACTGACTATATCTCCCAGTCTTCATGAATCTGCATCTTACTCAGTCACACTGACTATATCTCCCAGTCTTCATGAATCTGCATCTTACTCAGTCAAACTGACTATATATCTCCCAATCTTCATCATTCTGCATCTTACTCAGTCACACTGACTATATCTCCCAATATTCATCAATCTGCATATTGCTCAGACACTCTGACTATATCTCCCAATTTTCATCTGACTGCATCTTGCTCAGTTACACTGACTATATCTCCCAATTTTCTTCAGTGTGTATCTTGCTGAGTCACACTGACAATATCTCCCAATCTTCATTAATCTGCATCTTGCCCAGCAACACAGACTATATCTTCCAGTCTTCATCAATCTGCATCTTACTCAGTCACACTGACTATATCTCCCAATCTTCATTAATCTGCATCTTGCTCAGTCACACTGACTATATCTCCCAGATTTCATCAGTCTGCATCTTGCTCAGTCACACTGACAATATCTCCCAATTTTCATCTGTCTGCATCTTACTCTGTCACACTGACTATGTCACCCAATCTTCATCAATCTGCATCTTGCTCTGTCACACTGACTATATCTCGCAATCTTCATCAATCTGCATCTTACTCAGTCACACTGACTATATCTCCTAACCTTCATCAATCTGCATCTTGCTCAGTCAGACTGACTATATCTCCCAGATTTCATCAATCTGCATCTTGCTCAGTTGCAGTGACGATATCTCCCAATATTCATCAATCTGCATATTGCTCAGACACTCTGACTATATCTCCCAATTTTCATCTGACTGCATCTTGCTCAGTTACACTGACTATATCTCCCAATTTTCTTCAGTGTGTATCTTGCTGAGTCACACTGACAATATCTCCCAATCTTCATTAATCTGCACCTTGCCCAGCAACACAGACTATATCTTCCAGTCTTCATTAATCTGCATCTTGCTCAGTCGCACTGACTATATCACCCAATCTTCATCAATCTGCATCTTGCTCTGTCACACTGACTATATCTCCCAATCTTCATCAATCTGCATCTTACTCAGTCACACTGACTATATCTCCCAATCTTCATTAATCTGCATCTTGCTCAGTCACACTGATTATATCTCCCAGTCTTCATGAATCTGCATCTTACTCAGTCAAACTGACTATATCTCCGAATCTTCATTAATCTGCATCTTGCTCCGTCACACTGACTATATCTCCCAACCTTCATCAATCTGCATCTTGCTCAGTCAGACTGACTATATCTCCCAGATTTCATCAATCTGCACCTTGCTCAGTCGCAGTGACTATATCTCCCAATATTCATCAATCTGCATATTGCTCAGACACTCTGACTATATCTCCCAATTTTCATCTGACTGCATCTTGCTCAGTTACACTGACTATATCTCCCAATTTTCTTCTGTGTGTATCTTGCTGAGTCACACTGACAATATCTCCCAATCTTCATTAATCTGCATCTTGCCCAGCAACACAGACTATATCTTCCAGTCTTCATCAATCTGCATCTTACTCAGTCACACTGACTATATCTCCCAATCTTCATTAACCTGCATCTTGCTCAGTCACACTGACAATATCTCCCAATTTTCATCTGTCTGCATCTTACTCTGTCACACTGACTATATCTCCCAATCTTCATCAATCTGCATCTTGCTCAGTAACACTGACTGTATCTCCCAGTCTTCATCAATCTGCATCTTGCTCAGTTACACTGACTATATCTCCCAATTTTCTTCTGTGTGTATCTTGCTGAGTCAAACTGACAATATCTCCCAATCTTCATTAATCTGCATCTTGCCCAGCAACACAGACTATATCTTCGAGTCTTCATCAATCTGCATCTTACTCAGTCACAAAGACTATATCTCCCAATCTTCATTAATCTGCATCTTGCTCAGTCACACTGACTATATCTCCCAGTCTTCATGAATCTGCATCTTACTCAGTCAAACTGACTATATCTCCCAATCTTCGTTAATCTGCATCTTGCTCCGTCACACTGACTATATCTCCGAGACTGCAGCAGTCTGCATCTTGTTGAGTCACACTGACGATATCTCCCAATTTTCAACTGTCTGCATCTTGCTGAGTCGCACTGACTATATCTCCCAATCTTCATTAACCTGCATCTTGCCCAGCAACACAGATTATATCTCCCAGTCTTTATCAATCTGCATCTTGCTCAGTCACACAGACGATATCTCCCAAACTGCATCAATCTGCATCTTGCTCAGTCACACTGACTATATCTCCCAATCTTCATTAATCAGCATCTTGCTCAGTCACACTGACTATATCTCCCAATCTTAATCAAGATGAGCTTGCTTAGACACACTGACTATATCTCCAAATCTTCATCAATCTGCATCTTGCTCAGTCAGACTGAATATATCTCACAAACTGCATCAATCTGCATCTAGCTCTGACACTGACTATATCTCCCAGTCTCCATCAATCTGCATCTTGCTCAGTCCCACTGACTATATCTCCCAGATTTCATCAATCTGCATCTTGCTCAGTAACACTGACTATATCTCCCAATTTTCATCTGTATGCATCTTGCTCAGTCACACTGACTATATCTCCCAAACTGCATCAATCTGCATCTTGTTCTCACACTGACTATATCTCCCAATCTTCATCAATCTGCATGTTGGTCAGTCACACTGACTATATCTCACAATCTTCATCAATCTGCATCTTGCTCAGTCACTCTGACTATATCTCCCAGATTTCATCAATCTGCATCTTGCTCAGTCACACTGACTATATCTCCCAATCTTCATCATTCTGCATCTTGCTCAGTCACAATGACCTTATCTCCCAGATTTCATCAATCTGCATCTTTCTCAGTCACACTGACTATATCTCCCAACTTTCATCTGTCTGCATCTTGTTCAGTCACACTGACTATATCTCCCAATCTTCATCAATCTGCATCTTGCTCAGTCACACTGACTATATCTGCCAATCTTCATCAATCTGCATCTTGCTCAGTCACACTGACAAAATATACCAATTTTCATCTGTCTGCATCTTGCTCACTCACATTGACTATATCTCCCAATTTTCATCGGTCTGCAACTGACTCTGTCACACAGACAATATCTTCCAATCTTCATCATTCTGCTTGTTGCTCAGTCACACTGACTATATCACCCAGATTTCATCAATCTGTATCTTGATCAGTCGCACTGACTATATCTCCCAATATTCATCAATCTGCATCTTGCTCAGTCACACTGACTATATCTCCCAATCTTCATCAATCTGCATCTTACTCAGTCACACTGACTATATCTCCCAATCTTCATTAATCTGCATCTTGCTCAGTCACACTGATTATATATCTCCCAATCTTCATCATTCTGCATCTTACTCAGTCACACTGACTATATCTCCCAATTTTCATCTGTCTGCATCTTACTCTGTCACACTGACTATATCTCCTAATCTTCATCAATCTGCATCTTGCTCAGTAACACTGACTATATCTCCCAGTCTTCATCAATCTGCATCTTGCTCAGTTACACTGACTATGTCTCCCAATTTTCTTCTGTGTGTATCTTGCTGAGTCACACTGACAATATCTCCCAATCTTCATTAATCTGCATCTTGCCCAGCAACACAGACTATATCTTCCAGTCTTCATCAATCTGCATCTTACTCAGTCACACTGACTATATCTCCCAATCTTCATTAATCTGCATCTTGCTCAGTCACACTGACTATATCTCCCAGATTTCATCAGTCTGCATCTTGCTCAGTCACACTGACAATATCTCCCAATTTTCATCTGTCTGCATCTTACTCTGTCACACTGACTATATCTCCTAATCTTCATCAATCTGCATCTTGCTCAGTAACACTGACTATATCTCCCAGTCTTCATCAATCTGCATCTTGCTCAGTTACACTGACTATGTCTCCCAATTTTCTTCTGTGTGTATCTTGCTGAGTCAAACTGACAATACCTCCCAATCTTCATTAATCTGCATCTTGCCCAGCAACACAGACTATATCTTCCAGTCTTCATCAATCTGCATCTTACTCAGTCACACTGACTATATCTCCCAATCTTCATTAATCTGCATCTTGCTCAGTCACACTGACTATATCTCCCAGATTTCATCAGTCTGCATCTTGCTCAGTCACACTGACAATATCTCCCAATTTTCATCTGTCTGCATCTTACTCTGTCACACTGACTATATCTCCTAATCTTCATCAATCTGCATCTTGCTCAGTAACACTGACTATATCTCCCAGTCTTCATCAATCTGCATCTTACTCAGTCACACTGACTATATCTCCCAATCTTCATTAATCTGCATCTTGCTCAGTCACACTGACTATATCTCCCAGTCTTCATGAATCTGCATCTTACTCAGTCAAACTGACTATATCTCCCAATCTTCATTAACCTGCATCTTGCTCCGTCACACTGACTATATCTCCGAGACTGCAGCAGTCTGCATCTTGTTGAGTCACACTGACTATATCTCCCAATTTTCAACTGTCTGCATCTTGCTGAGTCGCACTGACTATATCTCCCAATCTTCATTAACCTGCATCTTGCCCAGCAACACAGACTATATCTCCCAGTCTTTATCAATCTGCATCTTGCTCAGTCACACAGACGATATCTCCCAAACTGCATCAATCTGCATCTTGCTCAGTCACTCTGAATATATCTCCCAGATTTCATCAATCTGCATCTTGCTCAGACACACACTGACTATATCTCCCAATCTTCATCATTCTGCATCTTGCTCAGTCACAATGACCTTATCTCCCAGATTTCATCAATCTGCATCTTTCTCAGTCACACTGACTATATCTCCCAACTTTCATCTGTGTGCATCTTGTTCAGTCACACTGACTATATCTCCCAATCTTCATCAATCTGCATCTTGCTCAGTCACACTGACTATATCTGCCAATCTTCATCAATCTGCATCTTGCTCAGTCACACTGACTATATATCCCAATTTTCATCTGTCTGCATCTTGCTCACTCACATTGACTATATCTCCCAATTTTCATCGGTCTGCAACTGACTCTGTCACACTGACAATATATTCCAATCTTCATCATTCTGCTTGTTGCTCAGTCACACTGACTATATCTCCCAGATTTCATCAATCTGTATCTTGATCAGTCGCACTGACTATATCTCCCAATATTCGTCAATCTGCATCTTGCTCAGTCACACTGACTATATCTCCGAGACTTCATCAATTTGCATTTTGCTCAGTCACACTGACTACATCTCTCAATTTTTATCTGTCTGCATCTTGCTCAGTCAGACTGACTATATCTCCCAGTCTTCATGAATCTGCATCTTACTCAGTCACACTGACTATATCTCCCAGTCTTCATGAATCTGCATCTTACTCAGTCACACTGGCTATATCTCCCAGTCTTCATGAATCTGCATCTTACTCAGTCAAACTGACTATATATCTCCCAATCTTCATCATTCTGCATCTTACTCAGTCACACTGACTATATCTCCCAATATTCATCAATCTGCATATTGCTCAGACACTCTGACTATATCTCCCAATTTTCATCTGACTGCATCTTGCTCAGTTACACTGACTATATCTCCCAATTTTCTTCTGTGTGTATCTTGCTGAGTCACACTGACAATATCTCCCAATCTTCATTAATCTGCATCTTGCCCAGCAACACAGACTATATCTTCCAGTCTTCATCAATCTGCATCTTACTCAGTCACACTGACTATATCTCCCAATCTTCATTAATCTGCATCTTGCTCAGTCACACTGACTATATCTCCCAGATTTCATCAGTCTGCATCTTGCTCAGTCACACTGACAATATCTCCCAATTTTCATCTGTCTGCATCTTACTCTGTCACACTGACTATGTCACCCAATCTTCATCAATCTGCATCTTGCTCTGTCACACTGACTATATCTCGCAATCTTCATCAATCTGCATCTTGCTCAGTCACACTGACTATATCTCCTAACCTTCATCAATCTGCATCTTGCTCAGTCAGACTGACTATATCTCCCAGATTTCATCAATCTGCATCTTGCTCAGTCGCAGTGACTATATCTCCCAATATTCATCAATCTGCATATTGCTCAGACACTCTGACTATATCTCCCAATTTTCATCTGACTGCATCTTGCTCAGTTACACTGACTATATCTCCCAATTTTCTTCAGTGTGTATCTTGCTGAGTCACACTGACAATATCTCCCAATCTTCATTAATCTGCATCTTGCCCAGCAACACAGACTATATCTTCCAGTCTTCATTAATCTGCATCTTGCTCAGTCGCACTGACTATATCACCCAATCTTCATCAATCTGCATCTTGCTCTGTCACACTGACTATATCTCCCAATCTTCATCAATCTGCATCTTACTCAGTCACACTGACTATATCTCCCAATCTTCATTAATCTGCATCTTGCTCAGTCACACTGATTATATCTCCCAGTCTTCATGAATCTGCATCTTACTCAGTCAAACTGACTATATCTCCGAATATTCATTAATCTGCATCTTGCTCCGTCACACTGACTATATCTCCCAACCTTCATCAATCTGCATCTTGCTCAGTCAGACTGACTATATCTCCCAGATTTCATCAATCTGCACCTTGCTCAGTCGCAGTGACTATATCTCCCAATATTCATCAATCTGCATATTGCTCAGACACTCTGACTATATCTCCCAATTTTCATCTGACTGCATCTTGCTCAGTTACACTGACTATATCTCCCAATTTTCTTCTGTGTGTATCTTGCTGAGTCACACTGACAATATCTCCCAATCTTCATTAATCTGCATCTTGCCCAGCAACACAGACTATATCTTCCAGTCTTCATCAATCTGCATCTTACTCAGTTACACTGACTATATCTCCCAATCTTCATTAACCTGCATCTTGCTCAGTCACACTGACAATATCTCCCAATTTTCATCTGTCTGCATCTTACTCTGTCACACTGACTATATCTCCTAATCTTCATCAATCTGCATCTTCCTCAGTAACACTGACTGTATCTCCCAGTCTTCATCAATCTGCATCTTGCTCAGTTACACTGACTATATCTCCCAATTTTCTTCTGTGTGTATCTTGCTGAGTCAAACTGACAATATCTCCCGATCTTCATTAATCTGCATCTTGCCCAGCAACACAGACTATATCTTGCAGTCTTCATCAATCTGCATCTTACTCAGTCACAAAGACTATATCTCCCAATCTTCATTAATCTGCATCTTGCTCAGTCACACTGACTATATCTCCCAGTCTTCATGAATCTGCATCTTACTCAGTCAAACTGACTATATCTCCCAATCTTCATTAATCTGCATCTTGCCCAGCAACACAGACTATATCTTCCAGTCTTCATCAATCTGCATCTTACTCAGTCACACTGACTATATCTCCCAATCTTCATTAACCTGCATCTTGCTCAGTCACACTGACAATATCTCCCAATTTTCATCTGTCT
This sequence comes from Mobula birostris, assembly GCF_030028105.1. NCBI lineage: Eukaryota > Metazoa > Chordata > Chondrichthyes > Myliobatiformes > Myliobatidae > Mobula > Mobula birostris. Next base: position 83,551,834 of record NC_092402.1, on the reverse strand, counting down.
GCATCTTACTCTGTCACACTGACTATATCTCCTAATCTTCATCAATCTGCATCTTCCTCAGTAACACTGACTGTATCTCCCAGTCTTCATCAATCTGCATCTTCCTCAGTTACACTGACTATAGCTCCCAATTTTCTTCTGTGTGTATCTTGCTGAGTCAAACTGACAATATCTCCCAATCTTCATTAATCTGCATCTTGCCCAGCAACACAGACTATATCTTGCAGTCTTCATCAATGTGCATCTTACTCAGAAACAAAGACTATATCTCCCAATCTTCATTAATCTGCATCTTGCTCAGTCACACTGACTATATCTCCCAGTCTTCATGAATCTGCATCTTACTCAGTCAAACTGACTATATCTCCCAATCTTCGTTAATCTGCATCTTGCTCCGTCACACTGACTATATCTCCGAGACTGCAGCAGTCTGCATCTTGTTGAGTCACACTGACGATATCTCCCAATTTTCAACTGTCTGCATCTTGCTGAGTCGCACTGACTATATCTCCCAATCTTCATTAACCTGCATCTTGCCCAGCAACACAGACTATATCTCCCAGTCTTTATCAATCTGCATCTTGCTCAGTCACACAGACGATATCTCCCAAACTGCATCAATCTGCATCTTGCTCAGTCACACTGACTATATCTCCAAATCTTCATTAATCAGCATCTTGCTCAGTCACACTGACTATATCTCCCAATCTTAATCAAGATGAGCTTGCTTAGACACACTGAGTATATCTCCAAATCTTCATCAATCTGCATCTTGCTCAGTCAGACTGACTATATCTCACAAACTGCATCAATCTGCATCTAGCTCTGACACTGACTATATCTCCCAGTCTCCATCAATCTGCATCTTGCTCAGTCCCACTGACTATATCTCCCAGATTTCATCAATCTGCATCTTGCTCAGTAACACTGACTATATCTCCCAATTTTCATCTGTATGCATCTTGCTCAGTCACACTGACTATATCTCCCAAACTGCATCAATCTGCATCTTGTTCTCACACTGACTATATCTCCCAATCTTCATCAATCTGCATGTTTGTCAGTCACACTGACTATATCTCACAATCTTCATCAATCTGCATCTTGCTCAGTCACTCTGACTATATCTCCTTGATTTCATCAATCTGCATCTTGCTCAGTCACACTGACTATATCTCCCAATCTTCATCATTCTGCATCCTGCTCAGTCACAATGACCTTATCTCCCAGATTTTATCAATCTGCATCTTTCTCAGTCACACTGACTATATCTCCCAACTTTCATCTGTCTGCATCTTGTTCAGTCACACTGACTATATCTCCCAATCTTCATCAAGCTGCATCTTGCTCAGTCACACTGACTATATCTGCCAATCTTCATCAATCTGCATCCTGCTCAGTCACACTGACAAAATATACCAATTTTCATCTGTCTGCATCTTGCTCACTCACATTGACTATATCTCCCAATTTTCATCGGTCTGCAACTGACTCTGTCACACAGACAATATCTTCCAATCTTCATCATTCTGCTTGTTGCTCAGTCACACTGACTATATCTCCCAGATTTCATCAATCTGTATCTTGATCAGTCGCACTGACTATATCTCCCAATATTCATCAATCTGCATCTTGCTCAGTCACACTGACTATATCTCCCAATCTTCATCAATCTGCATCTTACTCAGTCACACTGGCTATATCTCCCAATCTTCATTAATCTGCATCTTGCTCAGTCACACTGATTATATCTCCCAGTCTTCATGAATCTGCATCTTACTCAGTCAAACTGACTATATCTCCGAATCTTCAATAATCTGCATCTTGCTCCGTCACACTGACTATATCTCCCAACCTTCATCAATCTGCATCTTGCACAGTCAGACTGACTATATCTCCCAGATTTCATCAATCTGCATCTTGCTCAGTCGCAGTGACTATATCTCCCAATATTCATCAATCTGCATATTGCTCAGACACTCTGACTATATCTCCCAATTTTCATCTGACTGCATCTTGCTCAGTTACACTGACTATATCTCCCAATTCTCTTCTGTGTGTATCTTGCTGAGTCACACTGACAATATCTCCCAATCTTCATTAATCTGCATCTTGCCCAGCAACACAGACTATATCTTCCAGTCTTCATCAATCTGCATCTTACTCAGTCACACTGACTATATCTCCCAATCTTCATTAATCTGCATCTTGCTCAGTCACACTGACTATATCTCCCAGATTTCATCAGTCTGCATCTTGCTCAGTCACACTGACAATATCTCCCAATTTTCATCTGTCTGCATCTTACTCTGTCACACTGACTATATCTCCTAATCTTCATCAATCTGCATCTTGCTCAGTAACACTGACTATATCTCCCAGTCTTCATCAATCTGCATCTTGCTCAGTTACACTGACTATGTCTCCCAATTTTCTTCTGTGTGTATCTTGCTGAGTCAAACTGACAATACCTCCCAATCTTCATTAATCTGCATGTTGCCCAGCAACACAGACTATATCTTCCAGTCTTCATCGATCTGCATCTTACTCAGTCACACTGACTATATCTCCCAATCTTCATTAATCTGCATCTTGCTCAGTCACACTGACTATATCTCCCAGATTTCATCAGTCTGCATCTTGCTCAGTCACACTGACAATATCTCCCAATTTTCATCTGTCTGCATCTTACTCTGTCACACTGACTATATCTCCTAATCTTCATCAATCTGCATCTTACTCAGTCACACTGACTATATCTCCCAATCTTCATTAATCTGCATCTTGCTCAGTCACACTGACTATATCTCCCAGTCTTCATGAATCTGCATCTTACTCAGTCAAACTGACTATATCTCCCAATCTTCATTAATCTGCATCTTGCCCAGCAACACAGACTATATCTTCCAGTCTTCATCAATCTGCATCTTACTCAGTCACACTGACTATATCTCCCAATCTTCATTAACCTGCATCTTGCTCAGTCACACTGACAATATCTCCCAATTTTCATCTGTCTGCATCTTACTCTGTCACACTGACTATATCTCCTAATCTTCATCAATCTGCATCTTCCTCAGTAACACTGACTGTATCTCCCAGTCTTCATCAATCTGCATCTTCCTCAGTTACACTGACTATAGCTCCCAATTTTCTTCTGTGTGTATCTTGCTGAGTCAAACTGACAATATCTCCCAATCTTCATTAATCTGCATCTTGCCCAGCAACACAGACTATATCTTGCAGTCTTCATCAATGTGCATCTTACTCAGAAACAAAGACTATATCTCCCAATCTTCATTAATCTGCATCTTGCTCAGTCACACTGACTATATCTCCCAGTCTTCATGAATCTGCATCTTACTCAGTCAAACTGACTATATCTCCCAATCTTCGTTAATCTGCATCTTGCTCCGTCACACTGACTATATCTCCGAGACTGCAGCAGTCTGCATCTTGTTGAGTCACACTGACGATATCTCCCAATTTTCAACTGTCTGCATCTTGCTGAGTCGCACTGACTATATCTCCCAATCTTCATTAACCTGCATCTTGCCCAGCAACACAGACTATATCTCCCAGTCTTTATCAATCTGCATCTTGCTCAGTCACACAGACGATATCTCCCAAACTGCATCAATCTGCATCTTGCTCAGTCACACTGACTATATCTCCAAATCTTCATTAATCAGCATCTTGCTCAGTCACACTGACTATATCTCCCAATCTTAATCAAGATGAGCTTGCTTAGACACACTGAGTATATCTCCAAATCTTCATCAATCTGCATCTTGCTCAGTCAGACTGACTATATCTCACAAACTGCATCAATCTGCATCTAGCTCTGACACTGACTATATCTCCCAGTCTCCATCAATCTGCATCTTGCTCAGTCCCACTGACTATATCTCCCAGATTTCATCAATCTGCATCTTGCTCAGTAACACTGACTATATCTCCCAATTTTCATCTGTATGCATCTTGCTCAGTCACACTGACTATATCTCCCAAACTGCATCAATCTGCATCTTGTTCTCACACTGACTATATCTCCCAATCTTCATCAATCTGCATGTTTGTCAGTCACACTGACTATATCTCACAATCTTCATCAATCTGCATCTTGCTCAGTCACTCTGACTATATCTCCCAGATTTCATCAATCTGCATCTTGCTCAGTCACACTGACTATATCTCCCAATCTTCATCATTCTGCATCCTGCTCAGTCACAATGACCTTATCTCCCAGATTTTATCAATCTGCATCTTTCTCAGTCACACTGACTATATCTCCCAACTTTCATCTGTCTGCATCTTGTTCAGTCACACTGACTATATCTCCCAATCTTCATCAAGCTGCATCTTGCTCAGTCACACTGACTATATCTGCCAATCTTCATCAATCTGCATCTTGCTCAGTCACACTGACAAAATATACCAATTTTCATCTGTCTGCATCTTGCTCACTCACATTGACTATATCTCCCAATTTTCATCGGTCTGCAACTGACTCTGTCACACAGACAATATCTTCCAATCTTCATCATTCTGCTTGTTGCTCAGTCACACTGACTATATCTCCCAGATTTCATCAATCTGTATCTTGATCAGTCGCACTGACTATATCTCCCAATATTCATCAATCTGCATCTTGCTCAGTCACACTGACTATATCTCCCAATCTTCATCAATCTGCATCTTACTCAGTCACACTGGCTATATCTCCCAATCTTCATTAATCTGCATCTTGCTCAGTCACACTGATTATATCTCCCAGTCTTCATGAATCTGCATCTTACTCAGTCAAACTGACTATATCTCCGAATCTTCAATAATCTGCATCTTGCTCCGTCACACTGACTATATCTCCCAACCTTCATCAATCTGCATCTTGCACAGTCAGACTGACTATATCTCCCAGATTTCATCAATCTGCATCTTGCTCAGTCGCAGTGACTATATCTCCCAATATTCATCAATCTGCATATTGCTCAGACACTCTGACTATATCTCCCAATTTTCATCTGACTGCATCTTGCTCAGTTACACTGACTATATCTCCCAATTCTCTTCTGTGTGTATCTTGCTGAGTCACACTGACAATATCTCCCAATCTTCATTAATCTGCATCTTGCCCAGCAACACAGACTATATCTTCCAGTCTTCATCAATCTGCATCTTACTCAGTCACACTGACTATATCTCCCAATCTTCATTAATCTGCATCTTGCTCAGTCACACTGACTATATCTCCCAGATTTCATCAGTCTGCATCTTGCTCAGTCACACTGACAATATCTCCCAATTTTCATCTGTCTGCATCTTACTCTGTCACACTGACTATATCTCCTAATCTTCATCAATCTGCATCTTGCTCAGTAACACTGACTATATCTCCCAGTCTTCATCAATCTGCATCTTGCTCAGTTACACTGACTATGTCTCCCAATTTTCTTCTGTGTGTATCTTGCTGAGTCAAACTGACAATACCTCCCAATCTTCATTAATCTGCATCTTGCCCAGCAACACAGACTATATCTTCCAGTCTTCATCGATCTGCATCTTACTCAGTCACACTGACTATATCTCCCAATCTTCATTAATCTGCATCTTGCTCAGTCACACTGACTATATCTCCCAGATTTCATCAGTCTGCATCTTGCTCAGTCACACTGACAATATCTCCCAATTTTCATCTGTCTGCATCTTACTCTGTCACACTGACTATATCTCCTAATCTTCATCAATCTGCATCTTACTCAGTCACACTGACTATATCTCCCAATCTTCATTAATCTGCATCTTGCTCAGTCACACTGACTATATCTCCCAGTCTTCATGAATCTGCATCTCACTCAGTCAAACTGACTATATCTCCCAATCTTCATTAACCTGCATCTTGCTCCGTCACACTGACTATATCTCCGAGACTGCAGCAGTCTGCATCTTGTTGAGTCACACTGACTATATCTCCCAATTTTCAACTGTCTGCATCTTGCTGAGTCGCACTGACTATATCTCCCAATCTTCATTAACCTGCATCTTGCCCAGCAACACAGACTATATCTCCCAGTCTTTATCAATCTGCATCTTGCTCAGTCACACAGACGATATCTCACAATCTTCATCAATCTGCATCTTGCTCAGTCACTCTGACTATATCTCCCAGATTTCATCAATCTGCATCTTGCTCAGTCACACTGACTATATCTCCCAATCTTCATCATTCTGCATCCTGCTCAGTCACAATGACCTTATCTCCCAGATTTTATCAATCTGCATCTTTCTCAGTCACACTGACTATATCTCCCAACTTTCATCTGTCTGCATCTTGTTCAGTCACACTGACTATATCTCCCAATCTTCATCAAGCTGCATCTTGCTCAGTCACACTGACTATATCTGCCAATCTTCATCAATCTGCATCTTGCTCAGTCACACTGACAAAATATACCAATTTTCATCTGTCTGCATCTTGCTCACTCACATTGACTATATCTCCCAATTTTCATCGGTCTGCAACTGACTCTGTCACACAGACAATATCTTCCAATCTTCATCATTCTGCTTGTTGCTCAGTCACACTGACTATATCTCCCAGATTTCATCAATCTGTATCTTGATCAGTCGCACTGACTATATCTCCCAATATTCATCAATCTGCATCTTGCTCAGTCACACTGACTATATCTCCCAATCTTCATCAATCTGCATCTTACTCAGTCACACTGGCTATATCTCCCAATCTTCATTAATCTGCATCTTGCTCAGTCACACTGATTATATCTCCCAGTCTTCATGAATCTGCATCTTACTCAGTCAAACTGACTATATCTCCGAATCTTCAATAATCTGCATCTTGCTCCGTCACACTGACTATATCTCCCAACCTTCATCAATCTGCATCTTGCACAGTCAGACTGACTATATCTCCCAGATTTCATCAATCTGCATCTTGCTCAGTCGCAGTGACTATATCTCCCAATATTCATCAATCTGCATATTGCTCAGACACTCTGACTATATCTACCAATTTTCATCTGACTGCATCTTGCTCAGTTACACTGACTATATCTCCCAATTCTCTTCTGTGTGTATCTTGCTGAGTCACACTGACAATATCTCCCAATCTTCATTAATCTGCATCTTGCCCAGCAACACAGACTATATCTTCCAGTCTTCATCAATCTGCATCTTACTCAGTCACACTGACTATATCTCCCAATCTTCATTAATCTGCATCTTGCTCAGTCACACTGACTATATCTCCCAGATTTCATCAGTCTGCATCTTGCTCAGTCACACTGACAATATCTCCCAATTTTCATCTGTCTGCATCTTACTCTGTCACACTGACTATATCTCCTAATCTTCATCAATCTGCATCTTGCTCAGTAACACTGACTATATCTCCCAGTCTTCATCAATCTGCATCTTGCTCAGTTACACTGACTATGTCTCCCAATTTTCTTCTGTGTGTATCTTGCTGAGTCAAACTGACAATACCTCCCAATCTTCATTAATCTGCATCTTGCCCAGCAACACAGACTATATCTTCCAGTCTTCATCGATCTGCATCTTACTCAGTCACACTGACTATATCTCCCAATCTTCATTAATCTGCATCTTGCTCAGTCACACTGACTATATCTCCCAGATTTCATCAGTCTGCATCTTGCTCAGTCACACTGACAATATCTCCCAATTTTCATCTGTCTGCATCTTACTCTGTCACACTGACTATATCTCCTAATCTTCATCAATCTGCATCTTACTCAGTCACACTGACTATATCTCCCAATCTTCATTAATCTGCATCTTGCTCAGTCACACTGACTATATCTCCCAGTCTTCATGAATCTGCATCTCACTCAGTCAAACTGACTATATCTCCCAATCTTCATTAACCTGCATCTTGCTCCGTCACACTGACTATATCTCCGAGACTGCAGCAGTCTGCATCTTGTTGAGTCACACTGACTATATCTCCCAATTTTCAACTGTCTGCATCTTGCTGAGTCGCACTGACTATATCTCCCAATCTTCATTAACCTGCATCTTGCCCAGCAACACAGACTATATCTCCCAGTCTTTATCAATCTGCATCTTGCTCAGTCACACAGACGATATCTCCCAAACTGCATCAATCTGCATCTTGCTCAGTCACTCTGAATATATCTCCCAGATTTCATCAATCTGCATCTTGCTCAGACACACACTGACTATATCTCCCAATCTTCATCATTCTGCATCTTGCTCAGTCACAATGACCTTATCTCCCAGATTTCATCAATCTGCATCTTTCTCAGTCACACTGACTATATCTCCCAACTTTCATCTGTGTGCATCTTGTTCAGTCACACTGACTATATCTCCCAATCTTCATCAATCTGCATCTTGCTCAGTCACACTGACTATATCTGCCAATCTTCATCAATCTGCATCTTGCTCAGTCACACTGACTATATATCCCAATTTTCATCTGTCTGCATCTTGCTCACTCACATTGACTATATCTCCCAATTTTCATCGGTCTGCAACTGACTCTGTCACACTGACAATATATTCCAATCTTCATCATTCTGCTTGTTGCTCAGTCACACTGACTATATCTCCCAGATTTCATCAATCTGTATCTTGATCAGTCGCACTGACTATATCTCCCAATATTCGTCAATCTGCATCTTGCTCAGTCACACTGACTATATCTCCGAGACTTCATCAATTTGCATTTTGCTCAGTCACACTGACTATATCTCTCAATTTTTATCTGTCTGCATCTTGCTCAGTCAGACTGACTATATCTCCCAGTCTTCATGAATCTGCATCTTACTCAGTCACACTGACTATATCTCCCAGTCTTCATGAATCTGCATCTTACTCAGTCACACTGACTATATCTCCCAGTCTTCATGAATCTGCATCTTACTCAGTCAAACTGACTATATATCTCCCAATCTTCATCATTCTGCATCTTACTCAGTCACACTGACTATATCTCCCAATATTCATCAATCTGCATATTGCTCAGACACTCTGACTATATCTCCCAATTTTCATCTGACTGCATCTTGCTCAGTTACACTGACTATATCTCCCAATTTTCTTCAGTGTGTATCTTGCTGAGTCACACTGACAATATCTCCCAATCTTCATTAATCTGCATCTTGCCCAGCAACACAGACTATATCTTCCAGTCTTCATCAATCTGCATCTTACTCAGTCACACTGACTATATCTCCCAATCTTCATTAATCTGCATCTTGCTCAGTCACACTGACTATATCTCCCAGATTTCATCAGTCTGCATCTTGCTCAGTCACACTGACAATATCTCCCAATTTTCATCTGTCTGCATCTTACTCTGTCACACTGACTATGTCACCCAATCTTCATCAATCTGCATCTTGCTCTGTCACACTGACTATATCTCGCAATCTTCATCAATCTGCATCTTACTCAGTCACACTGACTATATCTCCTAACCTTCATCAATCTGCATCTTGCTCAGTCAGACTGACTATATCTCCCAGATTTCATCAATCTGCATCTTGCTCAGTCGCAGTGACTATATCTCCCAATATTCATCAATCTGCATATTGCTCAGACACTCTGACTATATCTCCCAATTTTCATCTGACTGCATCTTGCTCAGTTACACTGACTATATCTCCCAATTTTCTTCAGTGTGTATCTTGCTGAGTCACACTGACAATATCTCCCAATCTTCATTAATCTGCACCTTGCCCAGCAACACAGACTATATCTTCCAGTCTTCATTAATCTGCATCTTGCTCAGTCGCACTGACTATATCACCCAATCTTCATCAATCTGCATCTTGCTCTGTCACACTGACTATATCTCCCAATCTTCATCAATCTGCATCTTACTCAGTCACACTGACTATATCTCCCAATCTTCATTAATCTGCATCTTGCTCAGTCACACTGATTATATCTCCCAGTCTTCATGAATCTGCATCTTACTCAGTCAAACTGACTATATCTCCGAATCTTCATTAATCTGCATCTTGCTCCGTCACACTGACTATATCTCCCAACCTTCATCAATCTGCATCTTGCTCAGTCAGACTGACTATATCTCCCAGATTTCATCAATCTGCACCTTGCTCAGTCGCAGTGACTATATCTCCCAATATTCATCAATCTGCATATTGCTCAGACACTCTGACTATATCTCCCAATTTTCATCTGACTGCATCTTGCTCAGTTACACTGACTATATCTCCCAATTTTCTTCTGTGTGTATCTTGCTGAGTCACACTGACAATATCTCCCCAATCTTCATTAATCTGCATCTGCCCAGCAACACAGACTATATCTTCCAGTCTTCATCAATCTGCATCTTACTCAGTCACACTGACTATATCTCCCAATCTTCATTAACCTGCATCTTGCTCAGTCACACTGACAATATCTCCCAATTTTCATCTGTCTGCATCTTACTCTGTCACACTGACTATATCTCCCAATCTTCATCAATCTGCATCTTGCTCAGTAACACTGACTGTATCTCCCAGTCTTCATCAATCTGCATCTTGCTCAGTTACACTGACTATATCTCCCAATTTTCTTCTGTGTGTATCTTGCTGAGTCAAACTCACAATATCTCCCAATCTTCATTAATCTGCATCTTGCCCAGCAACACAGACTATATCTTCCAGTCTTCATCAATCTGCATCTTACTCAGTCACAAAGACTATATCTCCCAATCTTCATTAATCTGCATCTTGCTCAGTCACACTGACTATATCTCCCAGTCTTCATGAATCTGCATCTTACTCAGTCAAACTGACTATATCTCCCAATCTTCGTTAATCTGCATCTTGCTCCGTCACACTGACTATATCTCCGAGACTGCAGCAGTCTGCATCTTGTTGAGTCACACTGACGATATCTCCCAATTTTCAACTGTCTGCATCTTGCTGAGTCGCACTGACTATATCTCCCAATCTTCATTAACCTGCATCTTGCCCAGCAACACAGATTATATCTCCCAGTCTTTATCAATCTGCATCTTGCTCAGTCACACAGACGATATCTCCCAAACTGCATCAATCTGCATCTTGCTCAGTCACACTGACTATATCTCCCAATCTTCATTAATCAGCATCTTGCTCAGTCACACTGACTATATCTCCCAATCTTAATCAAGATGAGCTTGCTTAGACACACTGACTATATCTCCAAATCTTCATCAATCTGCATCTTGCTCAGTCAGACTGAATATATCTCACAAACTGCATCAATCTGCATCTAGCTCTGACACTGACTATATCTCCCAGTCTCCATCAATCTGCATCTTGCTCAGTCCCACTGACTATATCTCCCAGATTTCATCAATCTGCATCTTGCTCAGTAACACTGACTATATCTCCCAATTTTCATCTGTATGCATCTTGCTCAGTCACACTGACTATATCTCCCAAACTGCATCAATCTGCATCTTGTTCTCACACTGACTATATCTCCCAATCTTCATCAATCTGCATGTTGGTCAGTCACACTGACTATATCTCACAATCTTCATCAATCTGCATCTTGCTCAGTCACTCTGACTATATCTCCCAGATTTCATCAATCTGCATCTTGCTCAGTCACACTGACTATATCTCCCAATCTTCATCATTCTGCATCTTGCTCAGTCACAATGACCTTATCTCCCAGATTTCATCAATCTGCATCTTTCTCAGTCACACTGACTATATCTCCCAACTTTCATCTGTCTGCATCTTGTTCAGTCACACTGACTATATCTCCCAATCTTCATCAATCTGCATCTTGCTCAGTCACACTGACTATATCTGCCAATCTTCATCAATCTGCATCTTGCTCAGTCACACTGACAAAATATACCAATTTTCATCTGTCTGCATCTTGCTCACTCACATTGACTATATCTCCCAATTTTCATCGGTCTGCAACTGACTCTGTCACACAGACAATATCTTCCAATCTTCATCATTCTGCTTGTTGCTCAGTCACACTGACTATATCACCCAGATTTCATCAATCTGTATCTTGATCAGTCGCACTGACTATATCTCCCAATATTCATCAATCTGCATCTTGCTCAGTCACACTGACTATATCTCCAATCTTCATCAATCTGCATCTTACTCAGTCACACTGACTATATCTCCCAATCTTCATTAATCTGCATCTTGCTCAGTCACACTGATTATATATCTCCCAATCTTCATCATTCTGCATCTTACTCAGTCACACTGACTATATCTCCCAATATTCATCAATCTGCATATTGCTCAGACACTCTGACTATATCTCCCAATTTTCATCTGACTGCATCTTGCTCAGTCACACTGACTATATCTCTCAATTTTTATCTGTCTGCATCTTGCTCAGTCAGACTGACTATATCTCCCAGTCTTCATGAATCTGCATCTTACTCAGTCACACTGACTATATCTCCCAGTCTTCATGAATCTGCATCTTACTCAGTCACACTGACTATATCTCCCAGTCTTCATGAATCTGCATCTTACTCAGTCAAACTGACTATATATCTCCCAATCTTCATCATTCTGCATCTTACTCAGTCACACTGACTATATCTCCCAATATTCATCAATCTGCATATTGCTCAGACACTCTGACTATATCTCCCAATTTTCATCTGACTGCATCTTGCTCAGTTACACTGACTATATCTCCCAATTTTCTTCAGTGTGTATCTTGCTGAGTCACACTGACAATATCTCCCAATCTTCATTAATCTGCATCTTGCCCAGCAACACAGACTATATCTTCCAGTCTTCATCAATCTGCATCTTACTCAGTCACACTGACTATATCTCCCAATCTTCATTAATCTGCATCTTGCTCAGTCACACTGACTATATCTCCCAGATTTCATCAGTCTGCATCTTGCTCAGTCACACTGACAATATCTCCCAATTTTCATCTGTCTGCATCTTACTCTGTCACACTGACTATGTCACCCAATCTTCATCAATCTGCATCTTGCTCTGTCACACTGACTATATCTCGCAATCTTCATCAATCTGCATCTTACTCAGTCACACTGACTATATCTCCTAACCTTCATCAATCTGCATCTTGCTCAGTCAGACTGACTATATCTCCCAGATTTCATCAATCTGCATCTTGCTCAGTCGCAGTGACTATATCTCCCAATATTCATCAATCTGCATATTGCTCAGACACTCTGACTATATCTCCCAATTTTCATCTGACTGCATCTTGCTCAGTTACACTGACTATATCTCCCAATTTTCTTCAGTGTGTATCTTGCTGAGTCACACTGACAATATCTCCCAATCTTCATTAATCTGCACCTTGCCCAGCAACACAGACTATATCTTCCAGTCTTCATTAATCTGCATCTTGCTCAGTCGCACTGACTATATCACCCAATCTTCATCAATCTGCATCTTGCTCTGTCACACTGACTATATCTCCCAATCTTCATCAATCTGCATCTTACTCAGTCACACTGACTATATCTCCCAATCTTCATTAATCTGCATCTTGCTCAGTCACACTGATTATATCTCCCAGTCTTCATGAATCTGCATCTTACTCAGTCAAACTGACTATATCTCCCAATCTTCATTAATCTGCATCTTGCTCCGTCACACTGACTATATCTCCCAACCTTCATCAATCTGCATCTTGCTCAGTCAGACTGACTATATCTCCCAGATTTCATCAATCTGCACCTTGCTCAGTCGCAGTGACTATATCTCCCAATATTCATCAATCTGCATATTGCTCAGACACTCTGACTATATCTCCCAATTTTCATCTGACTGCATCTTGCTCAGTTACACTGACTATATCTCCCAATTTTCTTCTGTGTGTATCTTGCTGAGTCACACTGACAATATCTCCCAATCTTCATTAATCTGCATCTTGCCCAGCAACACAGACTATATCTTCCAGTCTTCATCAATCTGCATCTTACTCAGTCACACTGACTATATCTCCCAATCTTCATTAACCTGCATCTTGCTCAGTCACACTGACAATATCTCCCAATTTTCATCTGTCTGCATCTTACTCTGTCACACTGACTATATCTCCCAATCTTCATCAATCTGCATCTTGCTCAGTAACACTGACTGTATCTCCCAGTCTTCATCAATCTGCATCTTGCTCAGTTACACTGACTATATCTCCCAATTTTCTTCTGTGTGTATCTTGCTGAGTCAAACTGACAATATCTCCCAATCTTCATTAATCTGCATCTTGCCCAGCAACACAGACTATATCTTCCAGTCTTCATCAATCTGCATCTTACTCAGTCACAAAGACTATATCTCCCAATCTTCATTAATCTGCATCTTGCTCAGTCACACTGACTATATCTCCCAGTCTTCATGAATCTGCATCTTACTCAGTCAAACTGACTATATCTCCCAATCTTCGTTAATCTGCATCTTGCTCCGTCACACTGACTATATCTCCGAGACTGCAGCAGTCTGCATCTTGTTGAGTCACACTGACGATATCTCCCAATTTTCAACTGTCTGCATCTTGCTGAGTCGCACTGACTATATCTCCCAATCTTCATTAACCTGCATCTTGCCCAGCAACACAGATTATATCTCCCAGTCTTTATCAATCTGCATCTTGCTCAGTCACACAGACGATATCTCCCAAACTGCATCAATCTGCATCTTGCTCAGTCACACTGACTATATCTCCCAATCTTCATTAATCAGCATCTTGCTCAGTCACACTGACTATATCTCCCAATCTTAATCAAGATGAGCTTGCTTAGACACACTGACTATATCTCCAAATCTTCATCAATCTGCATCTTGCTCAGTCAGACTGAATATATCTCACAAACTGCATCAATCTGCATCTAGCTCTGACACTGACTATATCTCCCAGTCTCCATCAATCTGCATCTTGCTCAGTCCCACTGACTATATCTCCCAGATTTCATCAATCTGCATCTTGCTCAGTAACACTGACTATATCTCCCAATTTTCATCTGTATGCATCTTGCTCAGTCACACTGACTATATCTCCCAAACTGCATCAATCTGCATCTTGTTCTCACACTGACTATATCTCCCAATCTTCATCAATCTGCATGTTGGTCAGTCACACTGACTATATCTCACAATCTTCATCAATCTGCATCTTGCTCAGTCACTCTGACTATATCTCCCAGATTTCATCAATCTGCATCTTGCTCAGTCACACTGACTATATCTCCCAATCTTCATCATTCTGCATCTTGCTCAGTCACAATGACCTTATCTCCCAGATTTCATCAGTCTGCATCTTGCTCAGTCTCACTGACTATATCTCTCAATCTTCATCAAGATATGTTTGCTCAGTCACACTGACTATATCTCCCAATCTTCATTAATCTGCATCTTGCTCTGTCACACTGACTATATCTCCCAATCTTCATCAATCTGCATCTTACTCAGTCACACTGACTATATCTCCCAATTTTCATCAGTCTGCATCTTATTCAGACAAACTGACTATATCTCCCAATCTTCATCAATCTGCATCTTGCTCAGTCACACTGACTGTATCTCCCAGATTTCATCAACCTGCATCTTGCTGAGTCACACGGACTATATCTCCCAGGTTTCATCAGTCTGCATCTTGCTCAGTCTCACTGACTATATCTCCCAATGTTCATCTGTCTGCATCTTGCTCAGTCACACTGACTATATCTCCCAGATTTCATCAATCTGCATCTTGCTCAGTAACACTGACTATATCTCCCAATTTTCATCTGTATGCATCTTGCTCAGTCACACTGACTATATCTCCCAAACTGCATCAATCTGCATCTTGTTCTCACACTGACTATATCTCCCAATCTTCATCAATCTGCATGTTGGTCAGTCACACTGACTATATCTCACAATCTTCATCAATCTGCATCTTGCTCAGTCACTCTGACTATATCTCCCAGATTTCATCAATCTGCATCTTGCTCAGTCACACTGACTATATCTCCCAATCTTCATCATTCTGCATCTTGCTCAGTCACAATGACCTTATCTCCCAGATTTCATCAATCTGCATCTTTCTCAGTCACACTGACTATATCTCCCAACTTTCATCTGTCTGCATCTTGTTCAGTCACACTGACTATATCTCCCAATCTTCATCAATCTGCATCTTGCTCAGTCACACTGACTATATCTGCCAATCTTCATCAATCTGCATCTTGCTCAGTCACACTGACAAAATATACCAATTTTCATCTGTCTGCATCTTGCTCACTCACATTGACTATATCTCCCAATTTTCATCGGTCTGCAACTGACTCTGTCACACAGACAATATCTTCCAATCTTCATCATTCTGCTTGTTGCTCAGTCACACTGACTATATCACCCAGATTTCATCAATCTGTATCTTGATCAGTCGCACTGACTATATCTCCCAATATTCATCAATCTGCATCTTGCTCAGTCACACTGACTATATCTCCCAATCTTCATCAATCTGCATCTTACTCAGTCACACTGACTATATCTCCCAATCTTCATTAATCTGCATCTTGCTCAGTCACACTGATTATATCTCCCAGTCTTCATGAATCTGCATCTTACTCAGTCAAACTGACTATATCTCCGAATCTTCAATAATCTGCATCTTGCTCCGTCACACTGACTATATCTCCCAACCTTCATCAATCTGCATCTTGCACAGTCAGACTGACTATATCTCCCAGATTTCATCAATCTGCATCTTGCTCAGTCGCAGTGACTATATCTCCCAATATTCATCAATCTGCATATTGCTCAGACACTCTGACTGTATCTCCCAATTTTCATCTGACTGCATCTTGCTCAGTTACACTGACTATATCTCCCAATTTTCTTCTGTGTGTATCTTGCTGAGTCACACTGACAATATCTCCCAATCTTCATTAATCTGCATCTTGCCCAGCAACACAGACTATATCTTCCAGTCTTCATCAATCTGCATCTTACTCAGTCACACTGACTATATCTCCCAATCTTCATTAATCTGCATCTTGCTCAGTCACACTGACTATATCTCCCAGTCTTCATGAATCTGCATCTTACTCAGTCAAACTGACTATATCTCCCAATCTTCATTAATCTGCATCTTGCTCCGTCACACTGACTATATCTCCGAGACTGCAGCAGTCTGCATCTTGTTGAGTCACACTGACTATATCTCCCAATTTTCAACTGTCTGCATCTTGCTGAGTCGCACTGACTATATCTCCCAATCTTCATTAACCTGCATCTTGCCCAGCAACACAGACTATATCTCCCAGTCTTTATCAATCTGCATCTTGCTCAGTCACACAGACGATATCTCCCAAACTGCATCAATCTGCATCTTGCTCAGTCACTCTGACTATATCTCCCAGATTTCATCAATCTGCATCTTGCTCAGACACACACTGACTATATCTCCCAATCTTCATCATTCTGCATCTTGCTCAGTCACAATGACCTTATCTCCCAGATTTCATCAATCTGCATCTTTCTCAGTCACACTGACTATATCTCCCAACTTTCATCTGTGTGCATCTTGTTCAGTCACACTGACTATATCTCCCAATTTTCATCAATCTGCATCTTGCTCAGTCACACTGACTATATCTGCCAATCTTCATCAATCTGCATCTTGCTCAGTCACACTGACTATATATCCCAATTTTCATCTGTCTGCATCTTGCTCACTCACATTGACTATATCTCCCAATTTTCATCGGTCTGCAACTGACTCTGTCACACTGACAATATCTTCCAATCTTCATCATTCTGCTTGTTGCTCAGTCACACTGACTATATCTCCCAGATTTCATCAATCTGTATCTTGATCAGTCGCACTGACTATATCTCCCAATATTCGTCAATCTGCATCTTGCTCAGTCACACTGACTATATCTCCGAGACTTCATCAATTTGCATTTTGCTCAGTCACACTGACTATATCTCTCAATTTTTATCTGTCTGCATCTTGCTCAGTCAGACTGACAATATCTCCCAATCTTCATCAATCTGCATCTTGCTCAGTCACACTGACTATATCTCCCAATCTTCATCAAGATGAGTCTTGCTCAGTCACACTGACTATATCTCCCAACCTTAATCAATCTGCATCTTGCTCAGTCACTCTGACTATATCTCCCAAATTTCATCAATCTGCATCTTGCTCAGTCGCACTGACTACATCTCCCAATCTTCATCAATCTGCATCTAGCTCTGTCACACAGACGATATCTCCCAATCTGCATCAATCTGCATTATGCTGTCAGACTGACTATATCCCCTAATCTTCATCAATCTGCATCTTACTCAGTCACACTGAAAATATCTCCCAATTTTCATCTGTTTTCATCTTAGTCAGTCACACTGACTATATCTCCCAGTCTTCATCAATCTGCATCTTGCTCAGTCATACTGACTATATCTCCCAATCTTCATCAATCTGCATCTTGCTCAGTCGCACTGTCTATATCACCCAATCTTCATCAATCTGCATCTTGCTCTGTCACACTGACTATATCTCCCAATCTTCATCAATCTGCATCTTACTCAGTCACACTGACTATATCTCCCAATCTTCATTAATCTGCATCTTGCTCAGTCACACTGATTATATCTCCCAGTCTTCATGAATCTGCATCTTACTCAGTCAATCTGACTATATCTCCGAATCTTCATTAATCTGCATCTTGCTCCGTCACACTGACTAGATCTCCCAACCTTCATCAATCTGCATCTTGCTCAGTCAGACTGACTATATCTCCCAGATTTCATCAATCTGCATCTTGCTCAGTCGCAGTGACTATATCTCCCAATATTCATCAATCTGCATATTGCTCAGACACTCTGACTATATCTCCCAATTTTCATCTGACTGCATCTTGCTCAGTTACACTGACTATATCTCCCAATTTTCTTCTGTGTGTATCTTGCTGAGTCACACTGACAATATCTCCCAATCTTCATTAATCTGCATCTTGCCCAGCAACACAGACTATATCTTCCAGTCTTCATCAATCTGCATCTTACTCAGTCACACTGACTATATCTCCCAATCTTCATTAATCTGCATCTTGCTCAGTCACACTGACTATATCTCCCAGATTTCATCAGTCTGCATCTTGCTCAGTCACACTGACAATATCTCCCAATTTTCATCTGTCTGCATCTTACTCTGTCACACTGACTATATCTCCTAATCTTCATCAATCTGCATCTTGCTCAGTCGCACTGACTATATCACCCAATCTTCATCAATCTGCATCTTGCTCTGTCACACTGACTATATCTCCCAATCTTCATCAATCTGCATCTTACTCAGTCACACTGACTATATCTCCCAATCTTCATTAATCTGCATCTTGCTCAGTCACACTGATTATATCTCCCAGTCTTCATGAATCTGCATCTTACTGAGTCAAACTGACTATATCTCCGAATCTTCATTAATCTGCATCTTGCTCCGTCACACTGACTATATCTCCCAACCTTCATCAATCTGCATCTTGCTCAGTCAGACTGACTATATCTCCGAGATTTCATCAATCTGCATCTTGCTCAGTCGCAGTGACTATATCTCCAAATATTCATCAATCTGCATATTGCTCAGACACTCTGACTATATCTCCCAATTTTCATCTGACTGCATCTTGCTCAGTTACACTGACTATATCTCCCAATTTTCTTCTATGTATAGCTTGCTGAGTCACACTGACAATATCTCCCAATCTTCATTAATCTGCATCTTGCCCAGCAACACAGACTATATCTTCCAGTCTTCATCAATCTGCATCTTACTCAGTCACACTGACTATATCTCCCAATCTTCATTAATCTGCATCTTGCTCAGTCACACTGACTATATCTCCCAGATTTCATCAGTCTGCATCTTGCTCAGTCACACTGACAATATCTCCCAATTTTCATCTGTCTGCATCTTACTCTGTCACACTGACTATATCTCCCAATTTTCTTCTGTGAGTATCTTGCTGAGTCAAACTGACAATATCTCCCAATCTTCATTAATCTGCATCTTGCTCCGTCACACTGACTATATCTCCGAGACTGCAGCATTCTGCATCTTGTTGAGTCACACTGACTATATCTCCCAATTTTCAACTGTCTGCATCTTGCTGAGTCGCACTGACTATATCTCCCAATCTTCATTAACCTGCAACTTGCCCAGCAACACAGACTATATCTCCCAGTCTTTATCAATCTGCATCTTGCTCAGTCACACAGACGATATCTCCCAAACTGCATCAATCTGCATCTTGCTCAGTCACACTGACTATATCTCCCAATCTTCATTAATCAGCATCTTGCTCAGTCACACTGACTATATCTCCCAATCTTCATCAAGATGAGCTTGCTTAGTCACACTGACTATATCTCCAAATCTTCAGCAATCTGCATCTTGCTCAGTCACACTGACTATATCTCACAAATTGCATCAATCTGCATCTAGCTCTGACACTGACTATATCTCCCAGTCTCCATCAATCTGCATCTTGCTCAGTCCCACTGACTATATCTCCCAGATTTCATCAATCTGGATCTTGCTCAGTCACACTGACTATATCTCCCAGTTTTCATCTGTATGCATCTTGCTCAGTCATACTGACTATATCTCCCAAACTGCATCAATCTGCATCTTGTTCTCACACTGACTATATCTCCCAATCTTCATTAATCTGCATGTTGCTCAGTCACACTGACTATATCTCCCAATCTTCATCAATCTGCATCTTGCTCAGTCACTCTGACTATATCTCCCAACTTTCATCTGTCTGCATCTTGTTCAGTCACACTGACTATATCTCCCAATCTTCATCAATCTGCATCTTGCTCAGTCACACTGACTGTATCTCCCAGATTTCATCAACCTGCATCTTGCTGAGTCACACGGAGTATATCTCCCAGATTTCATCAGTCTGCATCTTGCTCAGTCTCACTGACTATATATCCCAAAGTTCATCTGTCTGCATCTTGCACAGTCACACTGAGTATATCACCCAATTTTCATCTGTCTGCATCTTGCTCAGTCACACTGACTATATCTCCCAATTTTCATCTGTCCGCATCTTGCTGAGTCACACTGAGTATATCACCCAATTTTCATCTGTCTGCTTCTTGCTGAGTCGCACTGATTATATCTCCCAATTTTCATCTGTCTGCATCTTACTCTGTCACACTGACTATATGTCCCAATCTTCATCAATCTCCATCTTGCTCAGTCACACTGACTATATCTCCCAGTCTTCATCAATCTGCATCTGGCTCAGTCACACTGACTATATCCCCCAATCTTCATCAAGATGTGTCTTGCTCAGTCACACTGACTATATCTCCCAATCTTCATCAGTCTGCATTTTGCTCAGTCACACTGACTATATCTCCAAGATTTCACCAATCTGCATCTTGCTCAGTTACACTGAATATATCTCCCAGATTTCATCAATCTGCATCTTGCTCAGTCACACTGACTATATCTCCCAATTTTCATCTGTCTGCATCTTGCTCAGTCACACTGACTAAATCTGCCAATCTTCATCAATCTGCATCATGCTCAGTCTCAGTGACTATATCTCCCAGTCTTCATCAATCTGCATCTTCCTCAGTCACACTGACTATATCTCCCAATCATCATTAATCTGCATCTTGCTCAGTGACACTGACTATATCTCCCAGTCTTCATCAATCTGTATCTTGCTCAGTCACACTGCCTGTGTCTCCCAATCTTCATCAATCTGCATCTTATTCTTTCACACTGACTATATCTCCCAGTCTTCATCAATCTGCATCTTGCTAAGTCACACTGACTATATCTCCCAATCTTCATCAATCTGCATCTTGCTCTGTCACACTGACTATATCTCCCAATCTTCATCAATCTGCATCTTACCCAGTCACACTGACTATATCTCCCAATCTTAATTAATCTGCATCTTGCTCAGTCACACTGAATATATCTCCCAGTCTTCATGAATCTGCATCTTACTCAGTCAAACTGACTATATCTCCCAATCTTCATCATTCTGCATCTTACTCAGTCACAATGACCTTATCTCCCAGATTTCATCAATCTGCATCTTTCACGGTCACACTGACTATATCTCCCAATTTTCATCTGTCTGCATCTTGCTGAGTCACACGGACATATCTCCCAGATTTTATCAGTCTGCATCTTGCTCAGTCTCACTGACTATATCGCCCAATGTTCATCTGTCTGCATATTGCTCAGTCATACTGAGTATATCACCCAATTTTCATCTGTCTGCATCTTGCTCAGTCATACTGACTATATCTCCCAATTTTCATCTGTCCGCATCTTGCTGAGTCACACTGAGTATTTCACCCAATATTCATCTGTCTGCTTCTTGCTGAGTCGCACTGTCTATATCTCCCAATTTTCATCTGTTTGCATTTTACTCTGTCACACTGACTATATGTCCCAATCGTCATCAATCTCCATCTTGCTCAGTCACACTGACTATATCTCCCAGTCTTCATGAATCTGCATCTTACTCAGTCACACTGACTTTATCTCCCAGTCTTCATGAATCTGCATCTTACTCTGTCAAACTGACTATATATCTCCCAATCTTCATCATTCTGCATCTTACTCAGTCACAATGACCTTATCTCCCAGAATTCATCAATCTGCATCTTTCACAGTCACACTGACTATATCTCCCAATTTTCATCTGTCTGCATCTTGCTGAGTCACACGGACTATATCTCCCAGATTTCATCAGTCTGCATCTTGCTCAGTCTCACTGACTATATCTCTCAATCTTCATCAAGATATGTTTGCTCAGTCACACTGACTATATCTCCCAATCTTCATTAATCTGCATCTTGCTCTGTCACACTGACTATATCTCCCAATCTTCATCAATCTGCATCTTACTCAGTCACACTGACTATATCTCCCAATTTTCATCAGTCTGCATCTTATTCAGACAAACTGACTATATCTCCCAATCTTCATCAATCTGCATCTTGCTCAGTCACACTGACTGTATCTCCCAGATTTCATCAACCTGCATCTTGCTGAGTCACACGGACTATATCTCCCAGGTTTCATCAGTCTGCATCTTGCTCAGTCTCACTGACTATATCTCCCAATGTTCATCTGTCTGCATCTTGCTCAGTCACACTGAGTATATCACCCAATTTTCATCTGTCTGCATCTTGCTCAGTCACACTGACTATATCTCCCAATTTTCATCTGTCCGCATCTTGCTGAGTCACACTGAGTATATCACCCAATTATCATCTGTCTGCTTCTTGCTGAGTCGCACTGACTATATCTCCCAATTTTAATCTGTCTGCATCTTGCTCAGTCACACTGACTATATCTCCCAGTCTTCATCAATCTGCATCTGGCTCAGTCACACTGACTACATCCCCCAATCTTCATCAAGATGTGTCTTGCTCAGTCACACTGACTATATATCCCAATGTTCATCAATCTGCATCTTGCTCGGTAACACGGACTATATCACCCAGTCTTCATTAATCTGCATCTTACTCAGTCACACCGACTATATCTCCCAATCTTCATTAATCTGCATCTTGCTCAGTCACACTGACTATATCTCCCAGTCTTCATGAATCTGCATCTTACTCAGTCACACTGACTATATCTCCCAATCTTCATTAATCTGCATCTTGCCCAGCAACACAGACTATATCTTCCAGTCTTCATCAATCTGCATCTTACTCAGTCACACTGACTATATCTCCCAATCTTCATTAATCTGCATCTTGCTCAGTCACACTGACCATATCTCCCAGATTTCATCAGTCTGCATCTTGCTCAGTCACACTGACAATATCTCCCAATTTTCATCTGTCTGCATCTTACTCTGTCACACTGACTATATCTCCCAATCTTCATCAATCTGCATCTTGCTCAGTAACACTGACTATATCTCCCAGTCTTCATCAATCTGCATCTCGCTCAGTCACACTGACTATATCCCCCAATCTTCATCAAGATGTGTCTTGCTCAGTCACACTGACTATATCTCCCAATCTTCATCAATCTGCATCTTGCTCAGTCACAGTGACTATATCTCCAAGATTTCACCAATCTGCATCTTGCTCTGTTACACTGAATATATCTCCCAGATTTCATCAATCTGCATCTTGCTCAGTCACACTGACTAAATCTCTCAATCTTCATCATTCTGCATCTTGCTCAGTCACACTGACCTTATCTCCCAGATTTCATCAATCTGCATTTTGCTCATTCACCCTGACTATATCTCCCAATTTTCATCTGTCTGCATCTTGCTCAGTCACACTGACTAAATCTGCCAATCTTCATCAATCTGCATCATGCTCAGTCTCACCGACTATATCTCCCAGTCTTCATCAATCTGCATCTTACTCAGTCACACTGACTATATCTCCCAATCTGCATTAATCTGCATCTTGCTCAGTCACACTGACTATATCTCCCAGTCTTCATGAATCTGCATCTAACTCAGTCAAACTGACTATATCTCCCAATCTTCATTAATCTGCAACTTGCTCCGTCACACTGACTATATCTCCGAGACTGCAGCAGTCTGCATCTTGTTGAGTCACACTGACTATATCTCCCAATTTTCAACTGTCTTCATCTTGCTGAGTCGCACTGAGTATATCTCCCAATCTTCATTAACCTGCATCTTGCCCAGCAACACAGACTATATCTCCCAGCCTTTATCAATCTGCATCTTGCTCAGTCACACAGACGATATCTCCCAAACTGCATCAATCTGCATCTTGCTCAGTCACACTGACTATATCTCCCAATCTTCATTAATCAGCATTTTGCTCAGTCAGACTGACTATATCTCCCAATCTTAATCAAGATGAGCTTGCTTAGACACACTGAATATATCTCCAAATCTTCATCAATCTGCATCTTGCTCAGTCCCACTGACTATATCTCCCAGATTTCATCAATCTGCATCTTGCTCAGTCACACTGACTATATCTCCCAATTTTCATCTGTATGCATCTTGCTCAGTCACACTGACCATATCTCCCAAACTGCATCAATCTGCATCTTGTTCTCACACTAACTATATCTCCCAATATTCATCTTTCTGCATGTTGCTCAGTCACACAGACTATATCTCCCAATCTTCATCAATCTGCATCTTGCTCAGTCACTCTGACTATATCTCCCAGATTTCATCAATCTGCATCTTGCTCAGTCACACTGACTATATCTCCCAATCTTCATCATTCTGCATCTTGCTCAGTCACAATGACCTTATCTCCCAGATTTCATCAATCTGCATCTTTCTCAGTCACACTGACTATATCTCCCAACTTTCATCTGTATGCATCTTGCTCAGTCACACTGACCATATCTCCCAAACTGCATCAATCTGCATCTTGTTCTCACACTAACTATATCTCCCAATATTCATCTTTCTGCATGTTGCTCAGTCACACTGACTATATCTCCCAATTTTCATCTGTCTGCATCTTGCTCAGTCACACTGACTAAATCTGCCAATCTTCATCAATCTGCATCATGCTCAGTCTCAGTGACTATATCTCCCAGTCTTCATCAATCTGCATCTTCCTCAGTCACACTGACTATATCTCCCAATCATCATTAATCTGCATCTTGCTCAGTGACACTGACTATATCTCCCAGTCTTCATCAATCTGTATCTTGCTCAGTCACACTGCCTGTGTCTCCCAATCTTCATCAATCTGCATCTTATTCTTTCACACTGACTATATCTCCCAGTCTTCATCAATCTGCATCTTGCTAAGTCACACTGACTATATCTCCCAATCTTCATCAATCTGCATCTTGCTCTGTCACACTGACTATATCTCCCAATCTTCATCAATCTGCATCTTACCCAGTCACACTGACTATATCTCCCAATCTTAATTAATCTGCATCTTGCTCAGTCACACTGAATATATCTCCCAGTCTTCATGAATCTGCATCTTACTCAGTCAAACTGACTATATCTCCCAATCTTCATCATTCTGCATCTTACTCAGTCACAATGACCTTATCTCCCAGATTTCATCAATCTGCATCTTTCACGGTCACACTGACTATATCTCCCAATTTTCATCTGTCTGCATCTTGCTGAGTCACACGGACATATCTCCCAGATTTTATCAGTCTGCATCTTGCTCAGTCTCACTGACTATATCTCCCAATGTTCATCTGTCTGCATATTGCTCAGTCATACTGAGTATATCACCCAATTTTCATCTGTCTGCATCTTGCTCAGTCATACTGACTATATCTCCCAATTTTCATCTGTCCGCATCTTGCTGAGTCACACTGAGTATTTCACCCAATATTCATCTGTCTGCTTCTTGCTGAGTCGCACTGTCTATATCTCCCAATTTTCATCTGTTTGCATTTTACTCTGTCACACTGACTATATGTCCCAATCGTCATCAATCTCCATCTTGCTCAGTCACACTGACTATATCTCCCAGTCTTCATGAATCTGCATCTTACTCAGTCACACTGACTTTATCTCCCAGTCTTCATGAATCTGCATCTTACTCTGTCAAACTGACTATATATCTCCCAATCTTCATCATTCTGCATCTTACTCAGTCACAATGACCTTATCTCCCAGAATTCATCAATCTGCATCTTTCACAGTCACACTGACTATATCTCCCAATTTTCATCTGTCTGCATCTTGCTGAGTCACACGGACTATATCTCCCAGATTTCATCAGTCTGCATCTTGCTCAGTCTCACTGACTATATCTCTCAATCTTCATCAAGATATGTTTGCTCAGTCACACTGACTATATCTCCCAATCTTCATTAATCTGCATCTTGCTCTGTCACACTGACTATATCTCCCAATCTTCATCAATCTGCATCTTACTCAGTCACACTGACTATATCTCCCAATTTTCATCAGTCTGCATCTTATTCAGACAAACTGACTATATCTCCCAATCTTCATCAATCTGCATCTTGCTCAGTCACACTGACTGTATCTCCCAGATTTCATCAACCTGCATCTTGCTGAGTCACACGGACTATATCTCCCAGGTTTCATCAGTCTGCATCTTGCTCAGTCTCACTGACTATATCTCCCAATGTTCATCTGTCTGCATCTTGCTCAGTCACACTGAGTATATCACCCAATTTTCATCTGTCTGCATCTTGCTCAGTCACACTGACTATATCTCCCAATTTTCATCTGTCCGCATCTTGCTGAGTCACACTGAGTATATCACCCAATTATCATCTGTCTGCTTCTTGCTGAGTCGCACTGACTATATCTCCCAATTTTAATCTGTCTGCATCTTGCTCAGTCACACTGACTATATCTCCCAGTCTTCATCAATCTGCATCTGGCTCAGTCACACTGACTACATCCCCCAATCTTCATCAAGATGTGTCTTGCTCAGTCACACTGACTATATATCCCAATGTTCATCAATCTGCATCTTGCTCGGTAACACGGACTATATCACCCAGTCTTCATTAATCTGCATCTTACTCAGTCACACCGACTATATCTCCCAATCTTCATTAATCTGCATCTTGCTCAGTCACACTGACTATATCTCCCAGTCTTTATGAATCTGCATCTTACTCAGTCACACTGACTATATCTCCCAATCTTCATTAATCTGCATCTTGCCCAGCAACACAGACTATATCTTCCAGTCTTCATCAATCTGCATCTTACTCAGTCACACTGACTATATCTCCCAATCTTCATTAATCTGCATCTTGCTCAGTCACACTGACCATATCTCCCAGATTTCATCAGTCTGCATCTTGCTCAGTCACACTGACAATATCTCCCAATTTTCATCTGTCTGCATCTTACTCTGTCACACTGACTATATCTCCCAATCTTCATCAATCTGCATCTTGCTCAGTAACACTGACTATATCTCCCAGTCTTCATCAATCTGCATCTCGCTCAGTCACACTGACTATATCCCCCAATCTTCATCAAGATGTGTCTTGCTCAGTCACACTGACTATATCTCCCAATCTTCATCAATCTGCATCTTGCTCAGTCACAGTGACTATATCTCCAAGATTTCACCAATCTGCATCTTGCTCTGTTACACTGAATATATCTCCCAGATTTCATCAATCTGCATCTTGCTCAGTCACACTGACTAAATCTCTCAATCTTCATCATTCTGCATCTTGCTCAGTCACACTGACCTTATCTCCCAGATTTCATCAATCTGCATTTTGCTCATTCACCCTGACTATATCTCCCAATTTTCATCTGTCTGCATCTTGCTCAGTCACACTGACTAAATCTGCCAATCTTCATCAATCTGCATCATGCTCAGTCTCACCGACTATATCTCCCAGTCTTCATCAATCTGCATCTTACTCAGTCACACTGACTATATCTCCCAATCTGCATTAATCTGCATCTTGCTCAGTCACACTGACTATATCTCCCAGTCTTCATGAATCTGCATCTAACTCAGTCAAACTGACTATATCTCCCAATCTTCATTAATCTGCAACTTGCTCCGTCACACTGACTATATCTCCGAGACTGCAGCAGTCTGCATCTTGTTGAGTCACACTGACTATATCTCCCAATTTTCAACTGTCTTCATCTTGCTGAGTCGCACTGAGTATATCTCCCAATCTTCATTAACCTGCATCTTGCCCAGCAACACAGACTATATCTCCCAGCCTTTATCAATCTGCATCTTGCTCAGTCACACAGACGATATCTCCCAAACTGCATCAATCTGCATCTTGCTCAGTCACACTGACTATATCTCCCAATCTTCATTAATCAGCATTTTGCTCAGTCAGACTGACTATATCTCCCAATCTTAATCAAGATGAGCTTGCTTAGACACACTGAATATATCTCCAAATCTTCATCAATCTGCATCTTGCTCAGTCCCACTGACTATATCTCCCAGATTTCATCAATCTGCATCTTGCTCAGTCACACTGACTATATCTCCCAATTTTAATCTGTATGCATCTTGCTCAGTCACACTGACCATATCTCCCAAACTGCATCAATCTGCATCTTGTTCTCACACTAACTATATCTCCCAATATTCATCTTTCTGCATGTTGCTCAGTCACACAGACTATATCTCCCAATCTTCATCAATCTGCATCTTGCTCAGTCACTCTGACTATATCTCCCAGATTTCATCAATCTGCATCTTGCTCAGTCACACTGACTATATCTCCCAATCTTCATCATTCTGCATCTTGCTCAGTCACAATGACCTTATCTCCCAGATTTCATCAATCTGCATCTTTCTCAGTCACACTGACTATATCTCCCAACTTTCATCTGTCTGCATCTTGTTCAGTCACACTGACTATATCTCCCAATCTTCATCAATCTGCATCTTGCTCAGTCACACTGACTGTATCTCCCAGATTTCATCAACCTGCATCTTGCTGAGTCACACGGACTATATCTCCCAGATTTCATGAGTCTGCATCTTGCTCAGTCTCACTGACTATATCTCCCAATGTTCATCTGTCTGCATCTTGCTCAGTCACACTGAGTATATCACCCAATTTTCATCTGTATGCATCTTGCTCAGTCACACTGACTATATCTCCCAGATTTCATCAATCTGCATCTTGCTCAGTCGCAGTGACTATATCTCCCCATCTTCATCAATCTGCATCTTGCTCAGACACTCTGACTATATCTCCCAATTTTCATCTGACTGCATCTTGCTCAGTTACACTGACTATATCTCCCAATTTTCTTCTGTGTGTATCTTGCTGAGTCACACTGACAATATCTCCCAATCTTCATTAATCTGCATCTTGCCCAGCAACACAGACTATATCTTCCAGTCTTCATCAATCTGCATCTTACTCAGTCACACTGACTATATCTCCCAATCTTCATTAATCTGCATCTTGCTCAGTCACACTG
The DNA here is from genome assembly GCF_030028105.1 of Mobula birostris. Classification (NCBI taxonomy): domain Eukaryota; kingdom Metazoa; phylum Chordata; class Chondrichthyes; order Myliobatiformes; family Myliobatidae; genus Mobula; species Mobula birostris. Next base: position 83,521,890 of record NC_092402.1, on the reverse strand, counting down.
ACTATATCTCCCAGATTTCATCAGTCTGCATCTTGCTCAGTCACACTGACAATATCTCTCAATTTTCATCTGTCTGCATCTTACTCTGTCACACTGACTATATCTCCCAATCTTCATCAATCTGCATCTTGCTCAGTAACACTGACTATATCTCCCAGTCTTCATCAATCTGCATCTTGCTCAGTCACTCTGACTATATCTCCCAGATTTCATCAATCTGCATCTTGCTCAGACACACACTGACTATATCTCCCAATCTTGATCATTCTGCATCTTGCTCAGTCACAATGACCTTATCTCCCAGATTTCATCAATCTGCATCTTTCTCAGTCACACTGACTATATCTCCCAACTTTCATCTGTGTGCATCTTGTTCAGTCACACTGACTATATCTCCCAATCTTCATCAATCTGCATCTTGCTCAGTCACACTGACTATATCTGCCAATCTTCATCAATCTGCATCTTGCTCAGTCACACTGACTATATATCCCAATTTTCATCTGTCTGCATCTTGCTCACTCACATTGACTATATCTCCCAATTTTCATCGGTCTGCAACTGACTCTGTCACACTGACAATATCTTCCAATCTTCATCATTCTGCTTGTTGCTCAGTCACACTGACTATATCTCCCAGATTTCATCAATCTGTATCTTGATCAGTCGCACTGACTATATCTCCCAATATTCGTCAATCTGCATCTTGCTCAGTCACACTGACTATATCTCCGAGACTTCATCAATTTGCATTTTGCTCAGTCACACTGACTATATCTCTCAATTTTTATCTGTCTGCATCTTGCTCAGTCAGACTGACAATATCTCCCAATCTTCATCAATCTGCATCTTGCTCAGTCACACTGACTATATCTCCCAATCTTCATCAAGATGAGTCTTGCTCAGTCACACTGACTATATCTCCCAACCTTAATCAATCTGCATCTTGCTCAGTCACTCTGACTATATCTCCCAAATTTCATCAATCTGCATCTTGCTCAGTCGCACTGACTACATCTCCCAGATTTCATCAGTCTGCATCTTGCTCAGTCACACTGACGATATCTCCCAATCTGCATCAATCTGCATTATGCTGTCAGACTGACTATATCCCCTAATCTTCATCAATCTGCATCTTACTCAGTCACACTGACTATATCTCCCAATCTTCATTAATCTGCATCTTGCTCAGTCACACTGACTATATCTCCCAGATTTCATCAGTCTGCATCTTGCTCAGTCACACTGACAATATCTCCCAATTTTCATCTGTCTGCATCTTACTCTGTCACACTGACTATATCTCCTAATCTTCATCAATCTGCATCTTGCTCAGTCGCACTGACTATATCACCCAATCTTCATCAATCTGCATCTTGCTCTGTCACACTGACTATATCTCCCAATCTTCATCAATCTGCATCTTACTCAGTCACACTGACTATATCTCCCAATCTTCATTAATCTGCATCTTGCTCAGTCACACTGATTATATCTCCCAGTCTTCATGAATCTGCATCTTACTCAGTCAAACTGACTATATCTCCGAATCTTCATTAATCTGCATCTTGCTCTGTCACACTGACTATATCTCCCAACCTTCATCAATCTGCATCTTGCTCAGTCAGACTGACTATATCTCCCAGATTTCATCAATCTGATTCTTGCTCAGTGGCAGTGACTATATCTCCCAATATTCATCAATCTGCATATTGCTCAGACACTCTGACTATATCTCCCAATTTTCATCTGACTGCATCTTGCTCAGTTACACTGACTATATCTCCCAATTTTCTTCTATGTATATCTTGCTGAGTCACACTGACAATATCTCCCAATCTTCATTAATCTGCATCTTGCCCAGCAACACAGACTATATCTTCCAGTCTTCATCAATCTGCATCTTACTCAGTCACACTGACTATATCTCCCAATCTTCATTAATCTGTATCTTGCTCAGTCACACTGACTATATCTCCCAGATTTCATCAGTCTGCATCTTGCTCAGTCACACTGACAATATCTCCCAATTTTCATCTGTCTGCATCTTACTCTGTCACACTGACTATATCTCCCAATTTTCTTCTGTGTGTATCTTGCTGAGTCAAACTGACAATATCTCCCAATCTTCATTAATCTGCATCTTGCCCAGCAACACAGACTATATCTGCCAGTCTTCATCAATCTGCATCTTACTCAGTCACACTGACTATATCTCCCAATCTTCATTAATCTGCATCTTGCTCAGTCACACTGACTATATCTCCCAGTCTTCATGAACCAGTCTTCATGAATCTGCATCTTACTCAGTCAAACTGACTATATCTCCCAATCTTCATTAATCTGCATCTTGCTCGTCACACTGACTATATCTCCGAGACTGCAGCAGTCTGCATCTTGTTGAGTCACACTGACTATATCTCCCAATTTTCAACTGTCTGCATCTTGCTGAGTCGCACTGACTATATCTCCAATCTTCATTAACCTGCATCTTGCCCAGCAACACAGACTATATCTCCCGTCTTTATCAATCTGCATCTTGCTCAGTCACACAGACGATATCTCCCAAACTGCATCAATCTGCATCTTGCTCAGTCACAACTGACTATATCTCCCAATCTTCATAATCAGCATCTTGCTCAGTCACACTGACTATATCTCCCAATCTTAATCAAGATGAGCTTGCTTAGACACACTGACTATATCTCCAAATCTTCATCAATCTGCATCTTGCTCAGTCAGACTGACTATATCTCACAAACTGCATCAATCTGCATCTAGCTCTGACACTGACTATATCTCCCAGTCTCCATCAATCTGCATCTTGCTCAGTCACACTGACTATATCTCCAATTTTCGTCTGTATGCATCTTGCTCAGTCACACTGACTATATCTCCCAAACTGCATCAATCTGCATCTTGTTCTCACACTGACTATATCTCCCAATTTTCATCAATCTGCATGTTGGTCAGTCACACTGACTATATCTCACAATCTTCATCAATCTGCATCTTGCTCAGTCACTCTGACTATATCTCCCAATCTTCATCATTCTGCATCTTGCTCAGTCACAATAACCTTATCTCCAGATTTCATCAATCTGCATCTTTCTCAGTCACACTGACTATATCTTCCAACTTCATCTGTCTGCATCTTGTTCAGTCACACTGACTATATCTCCCAATCTTCATCAATCTGCATCTTGCTCAGTCACACTGACTGTATCTCCAGATTTCATCAACCTGCATCTTGCTGAGTCACACGGACTATATCTCCAGATTTCATCAGTCTGCATATTGCTCAGTCTCACTGACTATATCTCCCAATGTTCATCTGTCCTGCATCTTGCTGAGTCACACTGAGTATATCACCCAATTTTCATCTATCTGCATCTTGCTCAGTCACACTGACTATATCTCCCAGATTTCATCAATCTGCATCTTGCTCAGACACTCTGACTATATCTCCAAGTTTCATCTGACTGCATCTTGCTCAGTTACACTGACTATATCTCCCAATTTCTTCTGTGTGTATCTTGCTGTCACACTGAGAATATCTCCCAATCTTCATTAATCTGCATCTTGCCCAGCACACACAGACTATATCTTCCAGTCTTCATCAATCTGCATCTTACTCAGTCACACTGACTATATCTCCCAATCTTCATTAATCTGCATATTGCTCAGCTCACACTGACTATATCTCCCAGATTTCATCAGTCTGCATCTTGCTCAGCACACTGACAATATCTCCCAAATTTCATCTGTCTGCATCTTACTCTGTCACACTGACTATATCTCCCAATCTTCATCAATCTGCATCTTGCTCAGTAACACTGACTATATCTCCCAGTCTTCATCATCTGCATCTTGCTCAGTTACACTGACTATATCTCCCAATTTTCTTCTGTGTGTATCTTGCTGAGTCACACTGACAATATCTCCCAATCTTCATCATTCTGCATCTTGCTCAGTCACAATGACCTTATCTCCCAGATTTCATCAATCTGCATCTTTCTCAGTCACACTGACTATATCTCCCACTTTCATCTGTCTGCATCTTGTTCATGTCACACTGACTATATCTCCAAATCTTCATCAATCTGCATCTTGCTCAGTCACACTGACTGTATCTCCCAGATTTCATCAACCTGCATCTTGCTGAGTCACACGGACTATATCTCCAGATTTCATCAGTCTGCATCTTGCTCAGTCTCACTGACTATATCTCCCAATGTTCATCTGTCTGCATCTTGCTCAGTCACACTGAGTATATCACCCAATTTTCATCTGTATGCATCTTGCTCAGTCCACTGACTATATCTCCCAGATTTCATCAATCTGCATCTTGCTCAGTCGCAGTGACTATATCTCCCCATCTTCATCATCTGCATCTTGCTCAGACCACTCTGACTATATCTCCCAATTTTCATCTGACTGCATCTTTCTCAGTTACACTGACTATATCTCCCAATTTCTTCTGTGTGTATCTTGCTGAGTCACACTGACAATATCTCCCAATCTTCATTAATCTGCATCTTGCCCAGCAACACAGACTATATCTTCCAGTCTTCATCAATCTGCATCTTACTCAGTCACACTGACTATATCTCCAATCTCATTAATCTGCATCTTGCTCAGTCACACTGACTATATCTCCCAGAATTCATCAGTCTGCATCTTGCTCAGTCACACTGACAATATCTCTCAATTTTCATCTGTCTGCATCTTACTCTGTCACACTGACTATATCTCCAATCTTCATCAATCTGCATCTTGCTCAGTAACACTGACTATATCTCCCAGTCTTCATCAATCTGCATCTTGCTCAGTTACACTGACTATATCTCCCAATTTTCTTCTGTGTGTATCTTGCTGAGTCACACTGACAATATCTCCCAATCTTCATTAATCTGCATCTTGCCCAGCAACACAGACTATATCTCCCAGTCTTTATCAATCTGCATCTTGCTCAGTCACACAGACGATATCTCCCAAACTGCATCAATCTGCATCTTGCTCAGTCACTCTGACTATATCTCCCAGATTTCATCAATCTGCATCTTGCTCAGACACACACTGACTATATCTCCCAATCTTCATCATTCTGCATCTTGCTCAGTCACAATGACCTTATCTCCCAGATTTCATCAATCTGCATCTTTCTCAGTCACACTGACTATATCTCCCAACTTTCATCTGTGTGCATCTTGTTCAGTCACACTGACTATATCTCCCAATCTTCATCAATCTGCATCTTGCTCAGTCACACTGACTATATCTGCCAATCTTCATCAATCTGCATCTTGCTCAGTCACACTGACTATATATCCCAATTTTCATCTGTCTGCATCTTGCTCACTCACATTGACTATATCTCCCAATTTTCATCGGTCTGCAACTGACTCTGTCACACTGACAATATCTTCCAATCTTCATCATTCTGCTTGTTGCTCAGTCACACTGACTATATCTCCCAGATTTCATCAATCTGTATCTTGATCAGTCGCACTGACTATATCTCCCAATATTCGTCAATCTGCATCTTGCTCAGTCACACTGACTATATCTCCGAGACTTCATCAATTTGCATTTTGCTCAGTCACACTGACTATATCTCTCAATTTTTATCTGTCTGCATCTTGCTCAGTCAGACTGACAATATCTCCCAATCTTCATCAATCTGCATCTTGCTCAGTCACACTGACTATATCTCCCAATCTTCATCAAGATGAGTCTTGCTCAGTCACACTGACTATATCTCCCAACCTTAATCAATCTGCATCTTGCTCAGTCACTCTGACTATATCTCCCAAATTTCATCAATCTGCATCTTGCTCAGTCGCACTGACTACATCTCCCAGATTTCATCAGTCTGCATCTTGCTCAGTCACACTGACGATATCTCCCAATCTGCATCAATCTGCATTATGCTGTCAGACTGACTATATCCCCTAATCTTCATCAATCTGCATCTTACTCAGTCACACTGACTATATCACCCAATCTTCATTAATCTGCATCTTGCTCAGTCACACTGACTATATCTCCCAGATTTCATCAGTCTGCATCTTGCTCAGTCACACTGACAATATCTCCCAATTTTCATCTGTCTGCATCTTACTCTGTCACACTGACTATATCTCCTAATCTTCATCAATCTGCATCTTGCTCAGTCGCACTGACTATATCACCCAATCTTCATCAATCTGCATCTTGCTCTGTCACACTGACTATATCTCCCAATCTTCATCAATCTGCATCTTACTCAGTCACACTGACTATATCTCCCAATCTTCATTAATCTGCATCTTGCTCAGTCACACTGATTATATCTCCCAGACTTCATGAATCTGCATCTTACTCAGTCAAACTGACTATATCTCCGAATCTTCATTAATCTGCATCTTGCTCTGTCACACTGACTATATCTCCCAACCTTCATCAATCTGCATCTTGCTCAGTCAGACTGACTATATCTCCCAGATTTCATCAATCTGCATCTTGCTCAGTCGCAGTGACTATATCTCCCAATTTTCTTCTATGTATATCTTGCTGAGTCACACTGACAATATCTCCCAATCTTCATTAATCTGCATCTTGCCCAGCAACACAGACTATATCTTCCAGTCTTCATCAATCTGCATCTTACTCAGTCACACTGACTATATCTCCCAATCTTCATTAATCTGCATCTTGCTCAGTCACACTGACTATATCTCCCAGATTTCATCAGTCTGCATCTTGCTCAGTCACACTGACAATATCTCTCAATTTTCATCTGTCTGCATCTTACTCTGTCACACTGACTATATCTCCCAATCTTCATCAATCTGCATCTTGCTCAGTAACACTGACTATATCTCCCAGTCTTCATCAATCTGCATCTTGCTCAGTTACACTGACTATATCTCCCAATTTTCTTCTGTGTGTATCTTGCTGGGTCACACTGACAATATCTCCCAATCTTCATTAATCTGCATCTTGCCCAGCAACACAGACTATATCTCCCAGTCTTTATCAATCTGCATCTTGCTCAGTCACACAGACGATATCTCCCAAACTGCATCAATCTGCATCTTGCTCAGTCACTCTGACTATATCTCCCAGATTTCATCAATCTGCATCTTGCTCAGACACACACTGACTATATCTCCCAATCTTCATCATTCTGCATCTTGCTCAGTCACAATGACCTTATCTCCCAGATTTCATCAATCTGCATCTTTCTCAGTCACACTGACTATATCTCCCAACTTTCATCTGTGTGCATCTTGTTCAGTCACACTGACTATATCTCCCAATCTTCATCAATCTGCATCTTGCTCAGTCACACTGACTATATCTGCCATCTTCATCAATCTGCATCTTGCTCAGTCACACTGACTATATATCCCAATTTTCATCTGTCTGCATCTTGCTCACTCACATTGACTATATCTCCCAATTTTCATCGGTCTGCAACTGACTCTGTCACACTGACAATATCTTCCAATCTTCATCATTCTGCTTGTTGCTCAGTCACACTGACTATATCTCCCAGATTTCATCAATCTGTATCTTGATCAGTCGCACTGACTATATCTCCCAATATTCGTCAATCTGCATCTTGCTCAGTCACACTGACTATATCTCCGAGACTTCATCAATTTGCATTTTGCTCAGTCACACTGACTATATCTCTCAATTTTTATCTGTCTGCATCTTGCTCAGTCAGACTGACAATATCTCCCAATCTTCATCAATCTGCATCTTGCTCAGTCACACTGACTATATCTCCCAATCTTCATCAAGATGAGTCTTGCTCAGTCACACTGACTATATCTCCCAACCTTAATCAATCTGCATCTTGCTCAGTCACTCTGACTATATCTCCCAAATTTCATCAATCTGCATCTTGCTCAGTCGCACTGACTACATCTCCCAGATTTCATCAGTCTGCATCTTGCTCAGTCACACTGACGATATCTCCCAATCTGCATCAATCTGCATTATGCTGTCAGACTGACTATATCCCCTAATCTTCATCAATCTGCATCTTACTCAGTCACACTGACTATATCTCCCAATCTTCATTAATCTGCATCTTGCTCAGTCACACTGACTATATCTCCCAGATTTCATCAGTCTGCATCTTGCTCAGTCACACTGACAATATCTCCCAATTTTCATCTGTCTGCATCTTACTCTGTCACACTGACTATATCTCCTAATCTTCATCAATCTGCATCTTGCTCAGTCGCACTGACTATATCACCCAATCTTCATCAATCTGCATCTTGCTCTGTCACACTGACTATATCTCCCAATCTTCATCAATCTGCATCTTACTCAGTCACACTGACTATATCTCCCAATCTTCATTAATCTGCATCTTGCTCAGTCACACTGACTATATCTCCCAGATTTCATCAGTCTGCATCTTGCTCAGTCACACTGACAATATCTCCCAATTTTCATCTGTCTGCATCTTACTCTGTCACACTGACTATATCTCCCAATTTTCTTCTGTGTGTATCTTGCTGAGTCTAACTGACAATATCTCCCAATCTTCATTAATCTGCATCTTGCCCAGCAACACAGACTATATCTGCCAGTCTTCATCAATCTGCATCTTACTCAGTCACACTGACTATATCTCCCAATCTTCATTAATCTGCATCTTGCTCAGTCACACTGACTATATCTCCCAGTCTTCATGAATCTGCATCTTACTCAGTCAAACTGACTATATCTCCCAATCTTCATTAATCTGCATCTTGCTCCGTCACACTGACTATATCTCCGAGACTGCAGCAGTCTGCATCTTGTTGAGTCACACTGACTATATCTCCCAATTTTCAACTGTCTGCATCTTGCTGAGTCGCACTGACTATATCTCCCAATCTTCATTAATCAGCATCTTGCTCAGTCACACTGACTATATCTCCCAATCTTAATCAAGATGAGCTTGCTCAGACACACTGACTATATCTCCAAATCTTCATCAATCTGCATCTTGCTCAGTCAGACTGACTATATCTCACAAACTGCATCAATCTGCATCTAGCTCTGACACTGACTATATCTCCCAGTCTCCATCAATCTGCATCTTGCACAGTCACACTGACTATATCTCCCAATTTTCATCTGTATGCATCTTGCTCAGTCACACTGACTATATCTCCCAAACTGCATCAATCTGCATCTTGTTCTCACACTGACTATATCTCCCAATCTTCATCAATCTGCATGTTGGTCAGTCACACTGACTATATCTCACAATCTTCATCAATCTGCATCTTGCTCAGTCACTCTGACTATATCTCCCAATCTTCATCATTCTGCATCTTGCTCAGTCACAATGACCTTATCTCCCAGATTTCATCAATCTGCATCTTTCTCAGTCACACTGACTATATCTCCCAACTTTCATCTGTCTGCATCTTGTTCAGTCACACTGACTATATCTCCCAATCTTCATCAATCTGCATCTTGCTCAGTCACACTGACTGTATCTCCCAGATTTCATCAACCTGCATCTTGCTGAGTCACACGGACTATATCTCCCAGATTTCATCAGTCTGCATATTGCTCAGTCTCACTGACTATATCTCCCAATGTTCATCTGTCTGCATCTTGCTGAGTCACACTGAGTATATCACCCAATTTTCATCTATCTGCATTTTGCTCAGTCACACTGACTATATCTCCCAGATTTCATCAATCTGCATCTTGCTCAGACACTCTGACTATATCTCCCAAGTTTCATCTGACTGCATCTTGCTCAGTTACACTGACTATATCTCCCAATTTTCTTCTGTGTGTATCTTGCTGTCACACTGAGAATATCTCCCAATCTTCATTAATCTGCATCTTGCCCAGCAACACAGACTATATCTTCCAGTCTTCATCAATCTGCATCTTACTCAGTCACACTGACTATATCCCCCAATCTTCATTAATCTGCATCTTGCTCAGTCACACTGACTATATCTCCCAGATTTCATCAGTCTGCATCTTGCTCAGTCACACTGACAATATCTCCCAAATTTCATCTGTCTGCATCTTACTCTGTCACACTGACTATATCTCCCAATCTTCATCAATCTGCATCTTGCTCAGTAACACTGACTATATCTCCCAGTCTTCATCAATCTGCATCTTGCTCAGTTACACTGACTATATCTCCCAATTTTCTTCTGTGTGTATCTTGCTGAGTCACACTGACAATATCTCCCAATCTTCATTAATCTACATCTTGCCCAGCAACACAGACTATATCTTCCAGTCTTCATCAATCTGCATCTTACTCAGTCACACTGACTATATCTCCCAATCTTCATTAATCTGCATCTTACTCAGTCAAACTGACTATATCTCCCAATCTTCATTAATCTGCATCTTGCTCCGTCACACTGACTATATCTCCGAGACTGCAGCATTCTGCATCTTGTTGAGTCACACTGACTATATCTCCCAATTTTCAACTTTCTGCATCTTGCTGAGTCGCACTGACTATATCTCCCAATCTTCATTAACCTGCAACTTGCCCAGCAACACAGACTATATCTCCCAGTCTTTATCAATCAACATCTTGCTCAGTCACACAGACGATATCTCCCAAACTGCATCAATCTGCATCTTGCTCAGTCACACTGACTATATCTCCCAATCTTCATTAATCAGCATCTTGCTCAGTCACACTGACTATATCTCCCAATCTTCATCAAGATGAGCTTGCTTAGTCACACTGACTATATCTTCAAATCTTCAGCAATCTGCATCTTGCTCAGTCACACTGACTATATCTCACAAATTGCATCAATCTGCATCTAGCTCTGACACTGACTATATCTCCCAGTCTCCATCAATCTGCATCTTGCTCAGTCCCACTGACTATATCTCCCAGATTTCATCAATCTGGATCTTGCTCAGTCACACTGACTATATCTCCCAGTTTTCATCTGTATGCATCTTGCTGAGTCATACTGACTATATCTCCCAAACTGCATCAATCTGCATCTTGTTCTCGCACTGACTATATCTCCCAATCTTCATCAATCTGCATGTTGCTCAGTCACACTGACTATATCTCCCAATCTTCATCAATCTGCATCTTGCTCAGTCACTCTGACTATATCTCCCAACTTTCATCTGTCTGCATCTTGTTCAGTCACACTGACTATATCTCCCAATCTTCATCAATCTTCATCTTGCTCAGTCACACTGACTGTATCTCCCAGATTTCATCAACCTGCATCTTGCTGAGTCACACGGAGTATATCTCCCAGATTTCATCAGTCTGCATCTTGCTGAGTCTCACTGACTATATATCCCAAAGTTCATCTGTCTGCATCTTGCACAGTCACACTGAGTATATCACCCAATTTTCATCTGTCTGCATCTTGCTCAGTCACACTGACTATATCTCCCAATTTTCATCTGTCCGCATCTTGCTGAGTCACACTGAGTATATCACCCAATTTTCATCTGTCTGCTTCTTGCTGAGTCGCACTGATTATATCTCCCAATTTTCATCTGTCTGCATCTTACTCTGTCACACTGACTATATGTCCCAATCTTCATCAATCTCCATCTTGCTCAGTCACACTGACTATATCTCCCAGTCTTCATCAATCTGCATCTGGCTCAGTCACACTGACTATATCCCCCAATCTTCATCAAGATGTGTCTTGCTCAGTCACACTGACTATATCTCCCAATCTTCATCAGTCTGCATCTTGCTCAGTCACACTGACTATATCTCCAAGATTTCACCAATCTGCATCTTGCTCAGTTACACTGAATATTTCTGCCAGATTTCATCAATCTGCATCTTGCTCAGTCACACTGACTATATCTCCGAATTTTCATCTGTCTGCATCTTGCTCAGTCACACTGACTAAATCTGCCAATCTTCATCAATCTGCATCATGCTCAGTCTCAGTGACTATATCTCCCAGTCTTCATCAATCTGCATCTTCCTCAGTCACACTGACTATATCTCCCAATCATCATTAATCTGCATCTTGCTCAGTGACACTGACTATATCTCCCAGTCTTCATCAATCAGTATCTTGCTCAGTCACACTGCCTGTGTCTCCCAATCTTCATCAATCTGCATCTTATTCTTTCACACTGACTATATCTCCCAGTCTTCATCAATCTGCATCTTGCTAAGTCACACTGACTATATCTCCCAATCTTCATCAATCTGCATCTTGCTCTGTCACACTGACTATATCTCCCAATCTTCATCAATCTGCATCTTACTCAGTCACACTGACTATATCTCCCAATCTTAATTAATCTGCATCTTGCTCAGTCACACTGAATATATCTCCCAGTCTTCATGAATCTGCATCTTACTCAGTCAAACTGACTATATCTCCCAATCTTCATCATTCTGCATCTTACTCAGTCACAATGACCTTATCTCCCAGATTTCATCAATCTACATCTTTCACGGTCACACTGACTATATCTCCCAATTTTCATCTGTCTGCATCTTGCTGAGTCACACGGACATATCTCCCAGATTTTATCAGTCTGCATCTTGCTCAGTCTCACTGACTATATCTCCCAATGTTCATCTGTCTGCATATTGCTCAGTCATACTGAGTATATCACCCAATTTTCATCTGTCTGCATCTTGCTCAATCATACTGACTATATCTCCCAATTTTCATCTGTCCGCATCTTGCTGAGTCACACTGAGTATTTCACCCAATATTCATCTGTCTGCTTCTTGCTGAGTCGCACTGTCTATATCTCCCAATTTTCATCTGTTTGCATTTTACTCTGTCACACTGACTATATGTCCCAATCGTCATCAATCTCCATCTTGCTCAGTCACACTGATTATATCTCCCAGTCTTCATGAATCTGCATCTTACTCAGTCACACTGACTATATCTCCCAGTCTTCATGAATCTGCATCTTACTCTGTCAAACTGACTATATATCTCCCAATCTTCATCATTCTGCATCTTACTCAGTCACAATGACCTTATCTCCCAGAATTCATCAATCTGCATCTTTCACAGTCACACTGACTATATCTCCCAATTTTCATCTGTCTGCATCTTGCTGAGTCACACGGACTATATCTCCCAGATTTCATCAGTCTGCATCTTGCTCAGTCTCACTGACTATATCTCTCAATCTTCATCAAGATATGTTTGCTCAGTCACACTGACTATATCTCCCAATCTTCATTAATCTGCATCTTGCTCTGTCACACTGACTATATCTCCCAATCTTCATCAATCTGCATCTTACTCAGTCACACTGACTATATCTCCCAATTTTCATCAGTCTGCATCTTATTCAGACAAACTGACTATATCTCCCAATCTTCATCAATCTGCATCTTGCTCAGTCACACTGACTGTATCTCCCAGATTTCATCAACCTGCATCTTGCTGAGTCACACGGACTATATCTCCCAGGTTTCATCAGTCTGCATCTTGCTCAGTCTCACTGACTATATCTCCCAATGTTCATCTGTCTGCATCTTGCTCAGTCACACTGAGTATATCACCCAATTTTCATCTGTCTGCATCTTGCTCAGTCACACTGACTATATCTCCCAATTTTCATCTGTCCGCATCTTGCTGAGTCACACTGAGTATATCACCCAATTATCATCTGTCTGCTTCTTGCTGAGTCGCACTGACTATATCTCCCAATTTTAATCTGTCTGCATCTTGCTCAGTCACACTGACTATATCTCCCAGTCTTCATCAATCTGCATCTGGCTCAGTCACACTGACTATATCCCCCAATCTTCATCAAGATGTGTCTTGCTCAGTCACACTGACTATATATCCCAAAGTTCATCAATCTGCATCTTGCTCGGTAACACGGACTATATCACCCAGTCTTCATTAATCTGCATCTTACTCAGACACACCGACTATATCTCCCAATCTTCATTAATCTGCATCTTGCTCAGTCACACTGACTATATCTCCCAGTCTTCATGAATCTGCATCTTACTCAGTCACACTGACTATATCTCCCAATCTTCATTAATCTGCATCTTGCCCAGCAAAACAGACTATATCTTCCAGTCTTCATCAATCAGCATCTTACTCAGTCACACTGACTATATCTCCCAATCTTCATTAATCTGCATCTTGCTCAGTCACACTGACCATATCTCCCAGATTTCATCAGTCTGCATCTTGCTCAGTCACACTGACAATATCTCCCAATTTTCATCTGTCTGCATCTTACTCTGTCACACTGACTATATCTCCCAATCTTCATCAATCTGCATCTTGCTCAGTAACACTGACTATATCTCCCAGTCTTCATCAATCTGCATCTCGCTCAGTCACACTGACTATATCCCCCAATCTTCATCAAGATGTGTCTTGCTCAGTCACACTGACTATATCTCCCAATCTTCATCAATCTGCATCTTGCTCAGTCACAGTGACTATATCTCCAAGATTTCACCAGTCTGCATCTTGCTCTGTTACACTGAATATATCTCCCAGATTTCATCAATCTGCATCTTGCTCAGTCACACTGACTAAATCTCTCAATCTTCATCATTCTGCATCTTGCTCAGTCACACTGACCTTATCTCCCAGATTTCATCAATCTGCATTTTGCTCATTCACCCTGACTATATCTCCCAATTTTCATCTGTCTGCATCTTGCTCAGTCACACTGACTAAATCTGCCAATCTTCATCAATCTGCATCATGCTCAGTCTCACCGACTATATCTCCCAGTCTTCATCAATCTGCATCTTACTCAGTCACACTGACTATATCTCCCAATCTGCATTAATCTGCATCTTGCTCAGTCACACTGACTATATCTCCCAGTCTTCATGAATCTGCATCTTACTCAGTCAAACTGACTATATCTCCCAATCTTCATTAATCTGCAACTTGCTCCGTCACACTGACTATATCTCCGAGACTGCAGCAGTCTGCATCTTGTTGAGTCACACTGACTATATCTCCCAATTTTCAACTGTCTTCATCTTGCTGAGTCGCACTGACTATATCTCCCAATCTTCATTAACCTGCATCTTGCCCAGCAACACAGACTATATCTCCCAAACTGCATCAATCTGCATCTTGCTCAGTCACACTGACTATATCTCCCAATCTTCATTAATCAGCATTTTGCTCAGTCAGACTGACTATATCTCCCAATCTTAATCAAGATGAGCTTGCTTAGACACACTGACTATATCTCCAAATCTTCATCAATCTGCATCTTGCTCAGTCCCACTGACTATATCTCCCAGATTTCATCAATCTGCATCTTGCTCAGTCACACTGACTATATCTCCCAATTTTCATCTGTATGCATCTTGCTCAGTCACACTGACTATATCTCCCAAACTGCATCAATCTGCATCTTGTTCTCACACTAACTATATCTCCCAATATTCATCTTTCTGCATGTTGCTCAGTCACACAGACTATATCTCCCAATCTTCATCAATCTTCATCTTGCTCAGTCACTCTGACTATATCTCCCAGATTTCATCAATCTGCATCTTGCTCAGTCACACTGACTATATCTCCCAATCTTCATCATTCTGCATCTTGCTCAGTCACAATGACCTTATCTCCCAGATTTCATCAATCTGCATCTTTCTCAGTCACACTGACTATATCTCCCAACTTTCATCTGTCTGCATCTTGTTCAGTCACACTGACTATATCTCCCAATCTTCATCAATCTGCATCTTGCTCAGTCACACTGACTGTATCTCCCAGATTTCATCAACCTGCATCTTGCTGAGTCACACGGACTATATCTCCCAGATTTCATCAGTCTGCATCTTGCTCAGTCTCACTGACTATATCTCCCAATGTTCATCTGTCTGCATCTTGCTCAGTCACACTGAGTATATCACCCAATTTTCATCTGTATGCATCTTGCTCAGTCACACTGACTATATCACCCAGATTTCATCAGTCTGCATCTTGCTCAGTCACACTGACAATATCTCCCAATTTTCATCTGTCTGCATCTTACTCTGTCACACTGACTATATCTCCCAATCTTCATCAATCTGCATCTTGCTCAGTAACACTGACTATATCTCCCAGTCTTAATCAATCTGCATCTTGCTCAGTTACACTGACCATATCTCCCAATTTTCTTCTGTGTGTATCTTGCTGAGTCACACTGACAATATCTCCCAATCTTCATTAATCTGCATCTTGCCCAGCAACACAGACTATATCTCCCAGTCTTTATCAATCTGCATCTTGCTCAGTCACACAGACGATATCTCCCAAACTGCATCAATCTGCATCTTGCTCAGTCACTCTGACTATATCTCCCAGATTTCATCAATCTGCATCTTGCTCAGACACACACTGACTATATCTCCCAATCTTCATCATTCTGCATCTTGCTCAGTCACAATGACCTTATCTCCCAGATTTCATCTGTGTGCATCTTGTTCAGTCACACTGACTATATCTCCCAATCTTCATCAATCTGCATCTTGCTCAGTCACACTGACTATATCTGCCAATCTTCATCAATCTGCATCTTGCTCAGTCACACTGCCTATATATCCCAATTTTCATCTGTCTGCATCTTGCTCACTCACATTGACTATATCTCCCAATTTTCATCGGTCTGCAACTGACTCTGTCACACTGACAATATCTTCCAATCTTCATCATTCTGCTTGTTGCTCAGTCACACTGACTATATCTCCCAGATTTCATCAATCTGTATCTTGATCAGTCGCACTGACTATATCTCCCAATATTCGTCAATCTGCATCTTGCTCAGTCACACTGACTATATCTCCGAGACTTCATCAATTTGCATTTTGCTCAGTCACACTGACTATATCTCTCAATTTTTATCTGTCTGCATCTTGCTCAGTCAGACTGACAATATCTCCCAATCTTCATCAATCTGCATCTTGCTCAGTCACACTGACTATATCTCCCAATCTTCATCAAGATGAGTCTTGCTCAGTCACACTGACTATATCTCCCAACCTTAATCAATCTGCATCTTGCTCAGTCACTCTGACTATATCTCCCAAATTTCATCAATCTGCATCTTGCTCAGTCGCACTGACTACATCTCCCAATCTTCATCAATCTGCATCTAGCTCTGTCACACAGACGATATCTCCCAATCTGCATCAATCTGCATTATGCTGTCAGACTGACTATATCCCCTAATCTTCATCAATCTGCATCTTACTCAGTCACACTGAAAATATCTCCCAATATTCATCTGTTTTCATCTTAGTCAGTCACACTGACTATATCTCCCAGTCTTCATCAATCTGCATCTTGCTCAGTCATACTGACTATATCTCCCAATCTTCATCAATCTGCATCTTGCTCAGTCGCACTGTCTATATCACCCAATCTTCATCAATCTGCATCTTGCTCTGTCACACTGACTATATCTCCCAATCTTCATCAATCTGCATCTTACTCAGTCACACTGACTATATCTCCCAATCTTCATTAATCTGCATCTTGCTCAGTCACACTGATTATATCTCCCAGTCTTCATGAATCTGCATCTTACTCAGTCAAACTGACTATATCTCCGAA
The DNA here is from genome assembly GCF_030028105.1 of Mobula birostris. Classification (NCBI taxonomy): domain Eukaryota; kingdom Metazoa; phylum Chordata; class Chondrichthyes; order Myliobatiformes; family Myliobatidae; genus Mobula; species Mobula birostris. Next base: position 83,504,332 of record NC_092402.1, on the reverse strand, counting down.
TCTTCATTAATCTGCATCTTGCTCCGTCACACTGACTATATCTCCCAACCTTCATCAATCTGCATCTTGCTCAGTCAGACTGACTATATCTCCCAGATTTCATCAATCTGCATTTTGCTCAGTCGCAGTGACTATATCTCCCAATATTCATCAATCTGCATATTGCTCAGACACTCTGACTATATCTCCCAATTTTCATCTGACTGCATCTTGCTCAGTTACACTGACTATATCTCCCAATTTTCTTCTGTGTGTATCTTGCTGAGTCACACTGACAATATCTCCCAATCTTCATTAATCTGCATCTTGCCCAGCAACACAGACTATATCTTCCAGTCTTCATCAATCTGCATCTTACTCAGTCACACTGACTATATCTCCCAATCTTCATTAATCTGCATCTTGCTCAGTCACACTGACTATATCTCCCAGATTTCATCAGTCTGCATCTTGCTCAGTCACACTGACAATATCTCCCAATTTTCATCTGTCTGCATCTTACTCTGTCACACTGACTATATCTCCTAATCTTCATCAATCTGCATCTTGCTCAGTCGCACTGACTATATCACCCAATCTTCATCAATCTGCATCTTGCTCTGTCACACTGACTATATCTCCCAATCTTCATCAATCTGCATCTTACTCAGTCACACTGACTACATCTCCCAATCTTCATTAATCTGCATCTTGCTCAGTCACACTGATTATATCTCCCAGTCTTCATGAATCTGCATCTTACTGAGTCAAACTGACTATATCTCCGAATCTTCATTAATCTGCATCTTGCTCCGTCACACTGACTATATCTCCCAACCTTCATCAATCTGCATCTTGCTCAGTCAGACTGACTATATCTCCCAGATTTCATCAATCTGCATCTTGCTCAGTCGCAGTGACTATATCTCCCAATATTCATCAATCTGCATATTGCTCAGACACTCTGACTATATCTCCCAATTTTCATCTGACTGCATCTTGCTCAGTTACACTGACTATATCTCCCAATTTTCTTCTATGTATATCTTGCTGAGTCACACTGACAATATCTCCCAATCTTCATTAATCTGCATCTTGCCCAGCAACACAGACTATATCTTCCAGTCTTCATCAATCTGCATCTTACTCAGTCACACTGACTATATCTCCCAATCTTCATTAATCTGCATCTTGCTCAGTCACACTGACTATATCTCCCAGATTTCATCAGTCTGCATCTTGCTCAGTCACACTGACAATATCTCCCAATTTTCATCTGTCTGCATCTTAGTCTGTCACACTGACTATATCTCCCAATTTTCTTCTGTGTGTATCTTGCTGAGTCAAACTGACAATATCTCCCAATCTTCATTAATCTGCATCTTGCCCAGCAACACAGACTATATCTGCCAGTCTTCATCAATCTGCATCTTACTCAGTCACACTGACTATATCTCCCAGTCTTCATGAATCTGCATCTTACTCAGTCAAACTGACTATATCTCCCAATCTTCATTAATCTGCATCTTGCTCCGTCACACTGACTATATCTCCGAGACTGCAGCAGTCTGCATCTTGTTGAGTCACACTGACTATATCTCCCAATTTTCAACTGTCTGCATCTTGCTGAGTCGCACTGACTATATCTCCCAATCTTCATTAACCTGCATCTTGCCCAGCAACACAGACTATATCTCCCAGTCTTTATCAATCTGCATCTTGCTCAGTCACACAGACGATATCTCCCAAACTGCATCAATCTGCATCTTGCTCAGTCACACTGACTATATCTCCCAATCTTCATTAATCAGCATCTTGCTCAGTCACACTGACTATATCTCCCAATCTTAATCAAGATGAGCTTGCTTAGACACACTGACTATATCTCCAAATCTTCATCAATCTGCATCTTGCTCAGTCAGACTGACTATATCTCACAAACTGCATCAATCTGCATCTAGCTCTGACACTGACTATATCTCCCAGTCTCCATCAATCTGCATCTTGCTCAGTCCCACTGACTATATCTCCCAGATTTCATCAATCTGCATCTTGCTCAGTCACACTGACTATATCTCCCAATTTTCATCTGTATGCATCTTGCTCAGTCACACTGACTATATCTCCCAAACTGCATCAATCTGCATCTTGTTCTCACACTGACTATATCTCCCAATCTTCATCAATCTGCATGTTGGTCAGTCACACTGACTATATCTCACAATCTTCATCAATCTGCATCTTGCTCAGTCACTCTGACTATATCTCCCAATCTTCATCATTCTGCATCTTGCTCAGTCACAATGACCTTATCTCCCAGATTTCATCAATCTGCATCTTTCTCAGTCACACTGACTATATCTCCCAACTTTCATCTGTCTGCATCTTGTTCAGTCACACTGACTATATCTCCCAATCTTCATCAATCTGCATCTTGCTCAGTCACACTGACTGTATCTCCCAGATTTCATCAACCTGCATCTTGCTGAGTCACATGGACTATATCTCCCAGATTTCATCAGTCTGCATCTTGCTCAGTCTCACTGACTATATCTCCCAATGTTCATCTGTCTGCATCTTGCTGAGTCACACTGAGTATATCACCCAATTTTCATCTATCTGCATCTTGCTCAGTCACACTGACTATATCTCCCAACTTTCATCTGTCTGCATCTTGTTCAGTCACACTGACAATATCTCCCAATCTTCATCAATCTGCATCTTGCTCAGTCACACTGATTATATCTCCCAGTCTTCATGAATCTGCATCTTACTCAGTCAAACTGACTATATCTCCGAATCTTCATTAATCTGCATCTTGCTCCGTCACACTGACTATATCTCCCAACCTTCATCAATCTGCATCTTGCTCAGTCAGACTGACTATATCTCCCAGATTTCATCAATCTGCATCTTGCTCAGTCGCAGTGACTATATCTCCCAATATTCATCAATCTGCATATTGCTCAGACAATCTGACTATATCTCCCAATTTTCATCTGACTGCATCTTGCTCAGTTACACTGACTATATCTCCCAATTTTCTTCTGTGTGTATCTTGCTGAGTCACACTGACAATATCTCCCAATCTTCATTAATCTGCATCTTGCCCAGCAACACAGACTATATCTTCCAGTCTTCATCAATCTGCATCTTACTCAGTCACACTGACTATATCTCCCAATCTTCATTAATCTGCATCTTGCTCAGTCACACTGACTATATCTCCCAGATTTCATCAGTCTGCATCTTGCTCAGTCACACTGACAATATCTCCCAATTTTCATCTGTCTGCATCTTACTCTGTCACACTGACTATATCTCCTAATCTTCATCAATCTGCATCTTGCTCAGTCGCACTGACTATATCACCCAATCTTCATCAATCTGCATCTTGCTCTGTCACACTGACTATATCTCCCAATCTTCATCAATCTGCATCTTACTCAGTCACACTGACTATATCTCCCAATCTTCATTAATCTGCATCTTGCTCAGTCACACTGATTATATCTCCCAGTCTTCATGAATCTGCATCTTACTGAGTCAAACTGACTATATCTCCGAATCTTCATTAATCTGCATCTTGCTCCGTCACACTGACTATATCTCCCAACCTTCATCAATCTGCATCTTGCTCAGTCAGACTGACTATATCTCCCAGATTTCATCAATCTGCATCTTGCTCAGTCGCAGTGACTATATCTCCCAATATTCATCAATCTGCATATTGCTCAGACACTCTGACTATATCTCCCAATTTTCATCTGACTGCATCTTGCTCAGTTACACTGACTATATCTCCCAATTTTCTTCTATGTATATCTTGCTGAGTCACACTGACAATATCTCCCAATCTTCATTAATCTGCATCTTGCCCAGCAACACAGACTATATCTTCCAGTCTTCATCAATCTGCATCTTACTCAGTCACACTGACTATATCTCCCAATCTTCATTAATCTGCATCTTGCTCAGTCACACTGACTATATCTCCCAGATTTCATCAGTCTGCATCTTGCTCAGTCACACTGACAATATCTCCCAATTTTCATCTGTCTGCATCTTAGTCTGTCACACTGACTATATCTCCCAATTTTCTTCTGTGTGTATCTTGCTGAGTCAAACTGACAATATCTCCCAATCTTCATTAATCTGCATCTTGCCCAGCAACACAGACTATATCTGCCAGTCTTCATCAATCTGCATCTTACTCAGTCACACTGACTATATCTCCCAGTCTTCATGAATCTGCATCTTACTCAGTCAAACTGACTATATCTCCCAATCTTCATTAATCTGCATCTTGCTCCGTCACACTGACTATATCTCCGAGACTGCAGCAGTCTGCATCTTGTTGAGTCACACTGACTATATCTCCCAATTTTCAACTGTCTGCATCTTGCTGAGTCGCACTGACTATATCTCCCAATCTTCATTAACCTGCATCTTGCCCAGCAACACAGACTATATCTCCCAGTCTTTATCAATCTGCATCTTGCTCAGTCACACAGACGATATCTCCCAAACTGCATCAATCTGCATCTTGCTCAGTCACACTGACTATATCTCCCAATCTTCATTAATCAGCATCTTGCTCAGTCACACTGACTATATCTCCCAATCTTAATCAAGATGAGCTTGCTTAGACACACTGACTATATCTCCAAATCTTCATCAATCTGCATCTTGCTCAGTCAGACTGACTATATCTCACCAACTGCATCAATCTGCATCTAGCTCTGACACTGACTATATCTCCCAGTCTCCATCAATCTGCATCTTGCTCAGTCCCACTGACTATATCTCCCAGATTTCATCAATCTGCATCTTGCTCAGTCACACTGACTATATCTCCCAATTTTCATCTGTATGCATCTTGCTCAGTCACACTGACTATATCTCCCAAACTGCATCAATCTGCATCTTGTTCTCACACTGACTATATCTCCCAATCTTCATCAATCTGCATGTTGGTCAGTCACACTGACTATATCTCACAATCTTCATCAATCTGCATCTTGCTCAGTCACTCTGACTATATCTCCCAATCTTCATCATTCTGCATCTTGCTCAGTCACAATGACCTTATCTCCCAGATTTCATCAATCTGCATCTTTCTCAGTCACACTGACTATATCTCCCAACTTTCATCTGTCTGCATCTTGTTCAGTCACACTGACTATATCTCCCAATCTTCATCAATCTGCATCTTGCTCAGTCACACTGACTGTATCTCCCAGATTTCATCAACCTGCATCTTGCTGAGTCACATGGACTATATCTCCCAGATTTCATCAGTCTGCATCTTGCTCAGTCTCACTGACTATATCTCCCAATGTTCATCTGTCTGCATCTTGCTGAGTCACACTGAGTATATCACCCAATTTTCATCTATCTGCATCTTGCTCAGTCACACTGACTATATCTCCCAACTTTCATCTGTCTGCATCTTGTTCAGTCACACTGACAATATCTCCCAATCTTCATCAATCTGCATCTTGCTCAGTCACACTGATTATATCTCCCAGTCTTCATGAATCTGCATCTTACTCAGTCAAACTGACTATATCTCCGAATCTTCATTAATCTGCATCTTGCTCCGTCACACTGACTATATCTCCCAACCTTCATCAATCTGCATCTTGCTCAGTCAGACTGACTATATCTCCCAGATTTCATCAATCTGCATCTTGCTCAGTCGCAGTGACTATATCTCCCAATATTCATCAATCTGCATATTGCTCAGACAATCTGACTATATCTCCCAATTTTCATCTGACTGCATCTTGCTCAGTTACACTGACTATATCTCCCAATTTTCTTCTGTGTGTATCTTGCTGAGTCACACTGACAATATCTCCCAATCTTCATTAATCTGCATCTTGCCCAGCAACACAGACTATATCTTCCAGTCTTCATCAATCTGCATCTTACTCAGTCACACTGACTATATCTCCCAATCTTCATTAATCTGCATCTTGCTCAGTCACACTGACTATATCTCCCAGATTTCATCAGTCTGCATCTTGCTCAGTCACACTGACAATATCTCCCAATTTTCATCTGTCTGCATCTTACTCTGTCACACTGACTATATCTCCTAATCTTCATCAATCTGCATCTTGCTCAGTCGCACTGACTATATCACCCAATCTTCATCAATCTGCATCTTGCTCTGTCACACTGACTATATCTCCCAATCTTCATCAATCTGCATCTTACTCAGTCACACTGACTATATCTCCCAATCTTCATTAATCTGCATCTTGCTCAGTCACACTGATTATATCTCCCAGTCTTCATGAATCTGCATCTTACTGAGTCAAACTGACTATATCTCCGAATCTTCATTAATCTGCATCTTGCTCCGTCACACTGACTATATCTCCCAACCTTCATCAATCTGCATCTTGCTCAGTCAGACTGACTATATCTCCCAGATTTCATCAATCTGCATCTTGCTCAGTCGCAGTGACTATATCTCCCAATATTCATCAATCTGCATATTGCTCAGACACTCTGACTATATCTCCCAATTTTCATCTGACTGCATCTTGCTCAGTTACACTGACTATATCTCCCAATTTTCTTCTATGTATATCTTGCTGAGTCACACTGACAATATCTCCCAATCTTCATTAATCTGCATCTTGCCCAGCAACACAGACTATATCTTCCAGTCTTCATCAATCTGCATCTTACTCAGTCACACTGACTATATCTCCCAATCTTCATTAATCTGCATCTTGCTCAGTCACACTGACTATATCTCCGAGACTGCAGCAGTCTGCATCTTGTTGAGTCACACTGACTATATCTCCCAATTTTCAACTGTCTGCATCTTGCTGAGTCGCACTGACTATATCTCCCAATCTTCATTAACCTGCATCTTGCCCAGCAACACAGACTATATCTCCCAGTCTTTATCAATCTGCATCTTGCTCAGTCACACAGACGATATCTCCCAAACTGCATCAATCTGCATCTTGCTCAGTCACACTGACTATATCTCCCAATCTTCATTAATCAGCATCTTGCTCAGTCACACTGACTATATCTCCCAATCTTAATCAAGATGAGCTTGCTTAGACACACTGACTATATCTCCAAATCTTCATCAATCTGCATCTTGCTCAGTCAGACTGACTATATCTCACAAACTGCATCAATCTGCATCTAGCTCTGACACTGACTATATCTCCCAGTCTCCATCAATCTGCATCTTGCTCAGTCCCACTGACTATATCTCCCAGATTTCATCAATCTGCATCTTGCTCAGTCACACTGACTATATCTCCCAATTTTCATCTGTATGCATCTTGCTCAGTCACACTGACTATATCTCCCAAACTGCATCAATCTGCATCTTGTTCCCACACTGACTATATCTCCCAATCTTCATCAATCTGCATGTTGGTCAGTCACACTGACTATATCTCACAATCTTCATCAATCTGCATCTTGCTCAGTCACTCTGACTATATCTCCCAATCTTCATCATTCTGCATCTTGCTCAGTCACAATGACCTTATCTCCCAGATTTCATCAATCTGCATCTTTCTCAGTCACACTGACTATATCTCCCAACTTTCATCTGTCTGCATCTTGTTCAGTCACACTGACTATATCTCCCAATCTTCATCAATCTGCATCTTGCTCAGTCACACTGACTGTATCTCCCAGATTTCATCAACCTGCATCTTGCTGAGTCACATGGACTATATCTCCCAGATTTCATCAGTCTGCATCTTGCTCAGTCTCACTGACTATATCTCCCAATGTTCATCTGTCTGCATCTTGCTGAGTCACACTGAGTATATCACCCAATTTTCATCTATCTGCATCTTGCTCAGTCACACTGACTATATCTCCCAGATTTCATCAATCTGCATCTTGCTCAGACACTCTGACTATATCTCCCAAGTTTCATCTGACTGCATCTTGCTCAGTTACACTGATTATATCTCCCAATTTTCTTCTGTGTGTATCTTGCTGTCACACTGAGAATATCTCCCAATCTTCATTAATCTGCATCTTGCCCAGCAACACAGACTATATCTTCCAGTCTTCATCAATCTGCATCTTACTCAGTCACACTGACTATATCTCCCAATCTTCATTAATCTGCATCTTGCTCAGTCACACGGACTATATCTCCCAGATTTCATCAGTCTGCATCTTGCTCAGTCACACTGACAATATCTCCCAAATTTCATCTGTCTGCATCTTACTCTGTCACACTGACTATATCTCCCAATCTTCATCAATCTGCATCTTGCTCAGTAACACTGACTATATCTCCCAGTCTTCATCAATCTGCATCTTGCTCAGTTACACTGACTATATCTCCCAATTTTCTTCTGTGTGTATCTTGCTGAGTCACACTGACAATATCTCCCAGTCTTCATTAATCTACATCTTGCCCAGCAACACAGACTATATCTTCCAGTCTTCATCAATCTGCATCTTACTCAGTCACACTGACTATATCTCCCAATCTTCATTAATCTGCATCTTGCTCAGTCACACTGACTATATCTCCCAGTCTTCATGAATCTGCATCTTACTCAGTCAAACTGACTATATCTCCCAATCTTCATTAATCTGCATCTTGCTCCGTCACACTGACTATATCTCCGAGACTGCAGCATTCTGCATCTTGTTGAGTCACACTGACTATATCTCCCAATTTTCAACTGTCTGCATCTTGCTGAGTCGCACTGACTATATCTCCCAATCTTCATTAACCTGCAACTTGCCCAGCAACACAGACTATATCTCCCAGTCTTTATCAATCTGCATCTTGCTCAGTCACACAGATGATATCTCCCAAACTGCATCAATCTGCATCTTGCTCAGTCACACTGACTATATCTCCCAATCTTCATTAATCAGCATCTTGCTCAGTCACACTGACTATATCTCCCAATCTTCATCAAGATGAGCTTGCTTAGTCACACTGACTATATCTCCAAATCTTCAGCAATCTGCATCTTGCTCAGTCACACTGACTATATCTCCCAATCTTCATCAGTCTGCATCTTGCTCAGTCACACTGACTATATGTCCAAGATTTCACCAATCTGCATCTTGCTCAGTTACACTGAATATATCTCCCAGATTTCATCAATCTGCATCTTGCTCAGTCACACTGACTATATCTCCCAATTTTCATCTGTCTGCATCTTGCTCAGTCACACTGACTAAATCTGCCAATCTTCATCAATCTGCATCATGCTCAGTCTCAGTGACTATATCTCCCAGTCTTCATCAATCTGCATCTTCCTCAGTCACACTGACTATATCTCCCAATCATCATTAATCTGCATCTTGCTCAGTGACACTGACTATATCTCCCAGTCTTCATCAATCTGTATCTTGCTCAGTCACACTGCCTGTGTCTCCCAATCTTCATCAATTTGCATCTTATTCTTTCACACTGACTATATCTCCCAGTCTTCATCAATCTGCATCTTGCTAAGTCACACTGTCTATATCTCCCAATCTTCATCAATCTGCATCTTGCTCTGTCACACTGACTATATCTCCCAATCTTCATCAATCTGCATCTTACTCAGTCACACTGACTATATGTCCCAATCGTCATCAATCTCCATCTTGCTCAGTCACACTGACTATATCTCCCAGTCTTCATGAATCTGCATCTTACTCAGTCACACTGACTATATCTCCCAGTCTTCATGAATCTGCATCTTACTCTGTCAAACTGACTATATATCTCCCAATCTTCATCATTCTGCATCTTACTCAGTCACAATGACCTTATCTCCCAGAATTCATCAATCTGCATCTTTCACGGTCACACTGACTATATCTCCCAATTTTCATCTGTCTGCATCTTGCTGAGTCACACGGACATATCTCCCAGATTTTATCAGTCTGCATCTTGCTCAGTCTCACTGACTATATCTCCCAATGTTCATCTGTCTGCATATTGCTCAGTCATACTGAGTATATCACCCAATTTTCATCTGTCTGCATCTTGCTCAGTCATACTGACTATATCTCCCAATTTTCATCTGTCCGCATCTTGCTGAGTCACACTGAGTATTTCACCCAATATTCATCTGTCTGCTTCTTGCTGAGTCGCACTGTCTATATCTCCCAATTTTCATCTGTTTGCATTTTACTCTGTCACACTGACTATATGTCCCAATCGTCATCAATCTCCATCTTACTCTGTCAAACTGACTATATATCTCCCAATCTTCATCATTCTGCATCTTACTCAGTCACAATGACCTTATCTCCCAGAATTCATCAATCTGCATCTTTCACAGTCACACTGACTATATCTCCCAATTTTCATCTGTCTGCATCTTGCTGAGTCACACGGACTATATCTCCCAGATTTCATCAGTCTGCATCTTGCTCAGTCTCACTGACTATATCTCTCAATCTTCATCAAGATATGTTTGCTCAGTGACACTGACTATATCTCCCAATCTTCATTAATCTGCATCTTGCTCTGTCACACTGACTATATCTCCCAATCTTCATCAATCTGCATCTTACTCAGTCACACTGACTATATCTCCCAATTTTCATCAGTCTGCATCTTATTCAGACAAACTGACTATATCTCCCAATCTTCATCAATCTGCATCTTGCTCAGTCACACTGACTGTATCTCCCAGATTTCATCAACCTGCATCTTGCTGAGTCACACGGACTATATCTCCCAGGTTTCATCAGTCTGCATCTTGCTCAGTCTCACTGACTATATCTCCCAATGTTCATCTGTCTGCATCTTGCTCAGTCACACTGACTATATCTCCCAATTTTCATCTGTCCGCATCTTGCTGAGTCACACTGAGTATATCACCCAATTATCATCTGTCTGCTTCTTGCTGAGTCGCACTGACTATATCTCCCAATTTTAATCTGTCTGCATCTTGCTCAGTCACACTGACTATATCTCCCAGTCTTCATCAATCTGCATCTGGCTCAGTCACACTGACTACATCCCCCAATCTTCATCAAGATGTGTCTTGCTCAGTCACACTGACTATATATCCCAATGTTCATCAATCTGCATCTTGCTCGGTAACACGGACTATATCACCCAGTCTTCATTAATCTGCATCTTACTCAGTCACACCGACTATATCTCCCAATCTTCATTAATCTGCATCTTGCTCAGTCACACTGACTATATCTCCCAGTCTTCATGAATCTGCATCTTACTCAGTCACACTGACTATATCTCCCAATCTTCATTAATCTGCATCTTGCCCAGCAACACAGACTATATCTTCCAGTCTTCATCAATCTGCATCTTACTCAGTCACACTGACTATATCTCCCAATCTTCATTAATCTGCATCTTGCTCAGTCACACTGACCATATCTCCCAGATTTCATCAGTCTGCATCTTGCTCAGTCACACTGACAATATCTCCCAATTTTCATCTGTCTGCATCTTACTCTGTCACACTGACTATATCTCCCAATCTTCACCAATCTGCATCTTGCTCAGTAACACTGACTATATCTCCCAGTCTTCATCAATCTGCATCTCGCTCAGTCACACTGACTATATCCCCCAATCTTCATCAAGATGTGTCTTGCTCAGTCACACTGACTATATCTCCCAATCTTCATCAATCTGCATCTTGCTCAGTCACAGTGACTATATCTCCAAGATTTCACCAATCTGCATCTTGCTCTGTTACACTGAATATATCTCCCAGATTTCATCAATCTGCATCTTGCTCAGTCACACTGACTAAATCTCTCAATCTTCATCATTCTGCATCTTGCTCAGTCACACTGACCTTATCTCCCAGATTTCATCAATCTGCATTTTGCTCATTCACCCTGACTATATCTCCCAATTTTCATCTGTCTGCATCTTGCTCAGTCACACTGACTAAATCTGCCAATCTTCATCAATCTGCATCATGCTCAGTCTCACCGACTATATCTCCCAGTCTTCATCAATCTGCATCTTACTCAGTCACACTGACTATATCTCCCAATCTGCATTAATCTGCATCTTGCTCAGTCACACTGACTATATCTCCCAGTCTTCATGAATCTGCATCTTACTCAGTCAAACTGACTATATCTCCCAATCTTCATTAATCTGCAACTTGCTCCGTCACACTGACTATATCTCCGAGACTGCAGCAGTCTGCATCTTGTTGAGTCACACTGACTATATCTCCCAATTTTCAACTGTCTTCATCTTGCTGAGTCGCACTGACCATATCTCCCAATCTTCATTAACCTGCATCTTGCCCAGCAACACAGACTATATCTCCCAGCCTTTATCAATCTGCATCTTGCTCAGTCAAACAGACGATATCTCCCAAACTGCATCAATCTGTATCTTGCTCAGTCACACTGACTATATCTCCCAATCTTCATTAATCAGCATTTTGCTCAGTCAGACTGACTATATCTCCCAATCTTAATCAAGATGAGTTTGCTTAGACACACTGACTATATCTCCAAATCTTCATCAATCTGCATCTTGCTCAGTCCCACTGACTATATCTCCCAGATTTCATCAATCTGCATCTTGCTCAGTCACACTGACTATATCTCCCAATTTTCATCTGTATGCATCTTGCTCAGTCACACTGACTATATCTCCCAAACTGCATCAATCTGCATCTTGTTCTCACACTAACTATATCTCCCAATATTCATCTTTCTGCATGTTGCTCAGTCACACAGACTATATCTCCCAATCTTCATCAATCTGCATCTTGCTCAGTCACTGTGACTATATCTCCCAGATTTCATCAATCTGCATCTTGCTCAGTCACACTGACTATATTTCCCAATCTTCATCATTCTGCATCTTGCTCAGTCACAATGACCTTATCTCCCAGATTTCATCAATCTGCATCTTTCTCAGTCACACTGACTATATCTCCCAACTTTCATCTGTCTGCATCTTGTTCAGTCACACTGACTATATCTCCCAATCTTCATCAATCTGCATCTTGCTCAGTCACACTGACTGTATCTCCCAGATTTCATCAACCTGCATCTTGCTGAGTCACACGGACTATATCTCCCAGATTTCATCAGTCTGCATCTTGCTCAGTCTCACTGACTATATCTCCCAATGTTCATCTGTCTGCATCTTGCTCAGTCACACTGAGTATATCACCCAATTTTCATCTGTATGCATCTTGCTCAGTCACACTGACTATATCTCCCAGATTTCATCAATCTGCATCTTGCTCAGTCGCAGTGACTATATCTCCCCATCTTCATCAATCTGCATCTTGCTCAGACACTCTGACTATATCTCCCAATTTTCATCTGACTGCATCTTGCTCAGTTACACTGACTATATCTCCCAATTTTCTTCTGTGTGTATCTTGTTGAGTCACACTGACAATATCTCCCAATCTTCATTAATCTGCATCTTGCCCAGCAACACAGACTATATCTTCCAGTCTTCATCAATCTGCATCTTACTCAGTCACACTGACTATATCTCCCAATCTTCATTAATCTGCATCTTGCTCAGTCACACTGACTATATCTCCCAGATTTCATCAGTCTGCATCTTGCTCAGTGACACTGACAATATCTCCCAATTTTCATCTGTCTGTATCTTACTCTGTCACACTGACTATATCTCCCAATCTTCATCAATCTGCATCTTGCTCAGTAACACTGACTATATCTCCCAGTCTTCATCAATCTGCATCTTGCTCAGTTACACTGACTATATCTCCCAAATTTCTTCTGTGTGTATCTTGCTGAGTCACACTGACAATATCTCCCAATCTTCATTAATCTGCATCTTGCCCAGCAACACAGACTATATCTTCCAGTCTTCATCAATCTGCATCTTACTCAGTCACACTGACTATATCTCCCAATCTTCATTAATCAGCATTTTGCTCAGTCAGACTGACTATATCTCCCAATCTTAATCAAGATGAGCTTGCTTAGACACACTGACTATATCTCCAAATCTTCATCAATCTGCATCTTGCTCAGTCCCACTGACTATATCTCCCAGATTTCATCAATCTGCATCTTGCTCAGTCACACTGACTATATCTCCCAATTTTCATCTGTATGCATCTTGCTCAGTCACACTGACTATATCTCCCAAACTGCATCAATCTGCATCTTGTTCTCACACTAACTATATCTCCCAATATTCATCTTTCTGCATGTTGCTCAGTCACACAGACTATATCTCCCAATCTTCATCAATCTGCATCTTGCTCAGTCACTCTGACTATATCTCCCAGATTTCATCAATCTGCATCTTGCTCAGTCACACTGACTATATCTCCCAATCTTCATCATTCTGCATCTTGCTCAGTCACAATGACCTTATCTCCCAGATTTCATCAATCTGCATCTTTCTCAGTCACACTGACTATATCTCCCAACTTTCATCTGTCTGCATCTTGTTCAGTCACACTGACTATATCTCCCAATCTTCATCAATCTGCATCTTGCTCAGTCACACTGACTGTATCTCCCAGATTTCATCAACCTGCATCTTGCTGAGTCACACGGACTATATCTCCCAGATTTCATCAGTCTGCATCTTGCTCAGTCTCACTGACTATATCTCCCAATGTTCATCTGTCTGCATCTTGCTCAGTCACACTGAGTATATCACCCAATTTTCATCTGTATGCATCTTGCTCAGTCACACTGACTATATCTCCCAGATTTCATCAATCTGCATCTTGCTCAGTCGCAGTGACTATATCTCCCCATCTTCATCAATCTGCATCTTGCTCAGACACTCTGACTATATCTCCCAATTTTCATCTGACTGCATCTTGCTCAGTTACACTGACTATATCTCCCAATTTTCTTCTGTGTGTATCTTGTTGAGTCACACTGACAATATCTCCCAATCTTCATTAATCTGCATCTTGCCCAGCAACACAGACTATATCTTCCAGTCTTCATCAATCTGCATCTTACTCAGTCACACTGACTATATCTCCCAATCTTCATTAATCTGCATCTTGCTCAGTCACACTGACTATATCTCCCAGATTTCATCAGTCTGCATCTTGCTCAGTGACACTGACAATATCTCCCAATTTTCATCTGTCTGTATCTTACTCTGTCACACTGACTATATCTCCCAATCTTCATCAATCTGCATCTTGCTCAGTAACACTGACTATATCTCCCAGTCTTCATCAATCTGCATCTTGCTCAGTTACACTGACTATATCTCCCAAATTTCTTCTGTGTGTATCTTGCTGAGTCACACTGACAATATCTCCCAATCTTCATTAATCTGCATCTTGCCCAGCAACACAGACTATATCTTCCAGTCTTCATCAATCTGCATCTTACTCAGTCACACAGACTATATCTCCCAGTCTTCATGAATCTGCATCATACTCAGTCACACTGACGATATCTCCCAATTTTCATCTGTCCGCATCTTGCTGAGTCTCACTGAGTATATCACCCAATTTTCATCTGTCTGCTTCTTGCTGAGTCGCACTGACTATATCTCCCAATTTTCATCTGTCTGCATCTTACTCTGTCACACTGATTATATGTCCCAATCTTCATCAATCTCCATCTTGCTCAGTCACACTGACTATATCTCCCAGTCTTCATCAATCTGCATCTGGCTCAGTCACACTGACTATATCCCCCAATCTTCATCAAGATGTGTCTTGCTCAGTAACACTGACTATATCTCCCAATCTTCACCATCTGCATCTTGCTCTGTCACACTGACTATATCTCCAAGATTTCACCAATCTGCATCTTGCTCAGTTACACTGAATATATCTCTCAATCTTCATCATTCTGCATCTTGCTCAGTCACACTGACCTTATCTCCCAGATTTCATCAATCTGCATTTTGCTCATTCACACTGACTATATCTCCCAATGTTCATCTGTCTGCATCTTGCTCAGTCACACTGACTATATCTCCCAATTTTCATCTGTCCGCATCTTGCTGAGTCACACTGAGTATATCACCCAATTATCATCTGTCTGCTTCTTGCTGAGTCGCACTGACTATATCTCCCAATTTTAATCTGTCTGCATCTTGCTCAGTCACACTGACTATATCTCCCAGTCTTCATCAATCTGCATCTGGCTCAGTCACACTGACTACATCCCCCAATCTTCATCAAGATGTGTCTTGCTCAGTCACACTGACTATATATCCCAATGTTCATCAATCTGCATCTTGCTCGGTAACACGGACTATATCACCCAGTCTTCATTAATCTGCATCTTACTCAGTCACACCGACTATATCTCCCAATCTTCATTAATCTGCATCTTGCTCAGTCACACTGACTATATCTCCCAGTCTTCATGAATCTGCATCTTACTCAGTCACACTGACTATATCTCCCAATCTTCATTAATCTGCATCTTGCCCAGCAACACAGACTATATCTTCCAGTCTTCATCAATCTGCATCTTACTCAGTCACACTGACTATATCTCCCAATCTTCATTAATCTGCATCTTGCTCAGTCACACTGACCATATCTCCCAGATTTCATCAGTCTGCATCTTGCTCAGTCACACTGACAATATCTCCCAATTTTCATCTGTCTGCATCTTACTCTGTCACACTGACTATATCTCCCAATCTTCACCAATCTGCATCTTGCTCAGTAACACTGACTATATCTCCCAGTCTTCATCAATCTGCATCTCGCTCAGTCACACTGACTATATCCCCCAATCTTCATCAAGATGTGTCTTGCTCAGTCACACTGACTATATCTCCCAATCTTCATCAATCTGCATCTTGCTCAGTCACAGTGACTATATCTCCAAGATTTCACCAATCTGCATCTTGCTCTGTTACACTGAATATATCTCCCAGATTTCATCAATCTGCATCTTGCTCAGTCACACTGACTAAATCTCTCAATCTTCATCATTCTGCATCTTGCTCAGTCACACTGACCTTATCTCCCAGATTTCATCAATCTGCATTTTGCTCATTCACCCTGACTATATCTCCCAATTTTCATCTGTCTGCATCTTGCTCAGTCACACTGACTAAATCTGCCAATCTTCATCAATCTGCATCATGCTCAGTCTCACCGACTATATCTCCCAGTCTTCATCAATCTGCATCTTACTCAGTCACACTGACTATATCTCCCAATCTGCATTAATCTGCATCTTGCTCAGTCACACTGACTATATCTCCCAGTCTTCATGAATCTGCATCTTACTCAGTCAAACTGACTATATCTCCCAATCTTCATTAATCTGCAACTTGCTCCGTCACACTGACTATATCTCCGAGACTGCAGCAGTCTGCATCTTGTTGAGTCACACTGACTATATCTCCCAATTTTCAACTGTCTTCATCTTGCTGAGTCGCACTGACTATATCTCCCAATCTTCATTAACCTGCATCTTGCCCAGCAACACAGACTATATCTCCCAGCCTTTATCAATCTGCATCTTGCTCAGTCAAACAGACGATATCTCCCAAACTGCATCAATCTGTATCTTGCTCAGTCACACTGACTATATCTCCCAATCTTCATTAATCAGCATTTTGCTCAGTCAGACTGACTATATCTCCCAATCTTAATCAAGATGAGCTTGCTTAGACACACTGACTATATCTCCAAATCTTCATCAATCTGCATCTTGCTCAGTCCCACTGACTATATCTCCCAGATTTCATCAATCTGCATCTTGCTCAGTCACACTGACTATATCTCCCAATTTTCATCTGTATGCATCTTGCTCAGTCACACTGACTATATCTCCCAAACTGCATCAATCTGCATCTTGTTCTCACACTAACTATATCTCCCAATATTCGTCTTTCTGCATGTTGCTCAGTCACACAGACTATATCTCCCAATCTTCATCAATCTGCATCTTGCTCAGTCACTCTGACTATATCTCCCAGATTTCATCAATCTGCATCTTGCTCAGT